>NC_073381.1:87182399-87442399 GCF_028641065.1 Leucoraja erinaceus
TTGGTAAATTATAGTCTCTGCCTCAAACCACCGGTGATTACTTTAAAGTTCTGTAAAAGAGCAGCATTGGGACAATTCAAAAGGTAATATTTTTTTTCTTGAGACCCGACTCCAATATTTCATCCACAGGAGCAACAATTTGTGGCAATATTTTTTAAATCGAATCGCACATTTTCGAAGCTGCATTTGTTTCAGGCTTGACTCTCACGTTCTGCAGAGAGATTGGATTTTATCAAAAACCGATAACCTGAGATGCATGAAGTGCGATGTCACATGTGCGGATGGACTATGCCGATTATTGTGGTATAACTGGGATTGTCACTGCGGATAAATGAAGACAAAGTGCCTGGAATCAATCTTACTATTTACAAGGTGTCCAACTTGCTGCTTTCACTGTGTCTTCAAATTAGAATGATTTATTTCCTGGTGTTTAAATCAATTCTTCATGTCTGCAGGTCAATCAAACCCACATGGTTTAACTCCATTTAACTCAATTTGTTTTGTGGAAACCATGCTGTAGTCAACGAGTCATAGATTCAGAGTGATGCAGTGTGCAAACAGGCCCTTCGGCCCAACTTGCCCAAACCAGTCAACTTGTCCTAGTCCCACCTGCCTGTGTTTGGCCCATATCCCTCCAAATCTGTCCTATCCATGTAACTGTCTAACTGTTTCTTAAATGTTGGGAAAGTCCCTGCCTCAACTACCTCCTCTGACAGCTCGTTCCATACACCCACCACCCTCCGCCCCCAAATGTGCCACAAGTTCTGTGCTTGATCACAATGAGCAAAACATCCCCATTGCAAAACCATGCAGATTTGTGATACTGCTGTGTCTAACGGCAATGACAAACCACTCAACATGTTGATTATAGGCATGGATTGCACAAAATAACTGAGGCAATCCCAAATAACCGGCTGCCGAATAAGAGTAGATGTCAATATATTGGATTGCAATAGGAATTGGAAAAGGAATTTGTGAAATGCATCAAGGATTGTTCCACCGAGCAATATATCACAAACCTACCTGGGAACAGGCTATTTTGGATCTAGTTATGTACAATCAGTTAGGTTCAATAAGCAAACTTGTGGAAGTAATAACAACAGCATGGTTTCCACACAACAATCTTTGCCTTATGGTCCCATGGGTTACAGAAATTCACCATTAAATAACTCATAAATTACTCCCCAAAATTTGAGACACAGAATAAAATTTCATTCTCACGGAATTTATGTGGTAAAAAAGCAAATAAATCAACACATTTTATTCAAATTGCATTTCTCAACACATGCGGCAGACATGGGTGAAATTATTATGGGCAACAAGGAAATGGCAGAAGAGTTGAATAGGTACTTCAGATCTGTCTTCACTGAGGAAGACACAAACAATCTCCCTGATGTACTGGAGGACAGAGGATCTAAGTGTGTAGAGGAACTGAAGTAAATTTTCATTAGGCTAGAAATAGTATTGGGTAGGTTAATGGGACTGAAGGATGATAAAAAAAAAAAACCCTGGGCCTGATGGTCTGCATCCCAGGGTCCTCAGGGAGGTGGCTCTGGAAATAGTGGATGAATTGGTGATCATTTTCCAATGTTCAATAGATTCAGGATCAGTTCCTGTGGATTGGAGGATAGCTAATGTTATCCCACTTTTCAAGAAAGGAGCGAGAGAGAAAACAAGGAATTACAGACCAGTTAGCCTGTCTTCGGTGGTGGGAAAGATGCTGGAGTCAATTATTAAAGAGGTAATAATGGGGCATTTGGATCGCAGTAAAAGGATTAGTCCAAGTCAACATGGATTTATGAAAGGGAAATCATGCTTGACTAATCTTCTGGAATTTTTTGAGGATGTGACAAGTAAAATGGATGAAGGGGTGCCAGTGGATGTAGTGTATCTAGACTTTCAGAAAGCCTTTGATAAGGTCCCGCACGGGAGACTGGTGACTAAAATTAGAGCACATGGTATTGGGGGTAGGGTGCTGACATGGATAGAAAATTTGTTGGCAGACCGGAAGCAAAGAGTAGGAGTGAACTGGTCCTTTTCAGAATGGCAGGCAGTGGCGAGTGGAGTGCCGCAAGGCTCGGTGTTGGGGCCGTAACTGTTTTCCATATTTCAGGATCCTTCTTCAGTTTCCTTAGAAGGCTTAGGAATTTCAGCATGTCCCTAACAACCCTCACCAGATGCGCTGTAGAAAGTATTTTATTGGGATGAATCACAGCATGGTTTGGGACCAGCTCCACTCAGGACTGCAAGAAATTGCAGAGAATTGTGGACACAGCCCAGACCATCACACAAAGCAACCTCCCTTCCATTGACTCCATCTATACTTCACACTGCCTCAACAAGACCACCAGCATAATCAAGGCCAAGTCTCCCCCCAGGTCACTCCCTCTTCTCCCCTCAGGCAAAAGGTACCAAAGTGTGAAAATGCACACCTCCAGATTCAAGGACTGTTTCTTTCCAGCTTTTATCAGACAACTGAACCATCCTATCACCAACCAGAGAGTGGTCCTGACATACCATCTACCTCAGTGGGGACCCTCGGGGAAACCTGGTTCGGACTTTACAGTGGATGGCTCGATTCTAATCGTGTATTGCCTTTCCACTGACTGATTAGTACGCAACAAAAGCTTTTCACTGTATCTTGGTAAATTTAACTAAACATTACGGAGGGCTCGGGTGAGCTCTCTTGAAAGGGTTATACTCTGGGATGGATAGAGATGAGGACTTTGGAAAGTGCAGGTTGGTCACTATTGCTGCCAGAAATGAGTTGACCTCGGCATTAAGTGGTACACCTGGCTGCTACTACAGTCACAGATAGTCTTCAGCCTACTGAGTCCACACTATCTGCCAAATACCTAACGTAACACTAACCATATTAATCATTCATATGAACAGTTTGATTGAATGGCATGATGATGTGCTTACGGATGGTGGGAACAAGGGCACAACTATCCAGAGGGTGGAGCAAAACGGTCTCCAGATAGAGAATGTAAAGCGACGGAGGGTCATACAATAATGTAATTAGTTCTTCAAATAATTCCGCCTTGTGGGCATTTACTGACATCAAAAGAAAAAATGAACCACACATTCAAAAGCAGAATAGGGACAGAGACAGCACCACAGTGGCTCAGTGGTGGAGTTGCTGCCTAACAGACCCAGTGACCCGGGTTCAATCCTGTCTATGGTCACTGTCTGTACGAGTTTGTACGTTCTCCCTGTGACCTGCGTGGGTTTTCCCCAGCTGCTTCGGTTTCCTCCCACATTCCAAAGCCGTACAGATTTGTGGGTTAATTTGGCAGGGGTAGAATTGCAAATTGTTCCTAGTGGGTAGGATAGTGCTATTGTGTGGGATTTTTCCATACTGTCTCACTGAAGTCTAAAGTAAAATAGCTGGAGGATGGGACTTGGACAAATAGGAATGAATTGTTGCTCACTTTTGCAAATGTGGAGTCATTTGTACGGTGTATTATAATGAATGTAAAATTTTAGTATTTTACCTAAACATGTCCATCTGTGGAAGATGAAAAAATCAATGCCTTCGAGGTGCAGCATCAAGATTAGCCACAGGGTGGCAAGATAAGCACACAATGCAGAATAATTCATTTATTTCATAAACATAAAACGCAACATTTAAAAAGCATTTAGTACGTGGACAGGTTTAGAGGGATATGGGTGGAACGCGGGGAGGTGAGACCAGTGTTGATGGGGCATGCTGGTCGGCGTGGGCAAGTGGGGCTGAAGGGCCTGTTTCCTGGCTCTATGACTGACTCTACGACTCTGACTCTATATGAACATGCATCTAGAATTATGCGTTGCACAAATCACTAAAGAAACACCATCTGATCATTAATTTGAAAATAATATGAACTGTCAAGTTGAAAATGGAAACTGTGGATTTTAATTTTGTACTAACATAACATTTAAGAGGCATTTGGACTGGTAAATGGATAGGATAGATTTGGAGGGTTATGGGCTAAACGCGGGCTTGTGGAACTAATGTAGATGGGGCATGTTGTTCGGTGTGGGCAAGTTGGGCCTGTTTCAATGCTGTATCTCTCTATGCTTATAAATGAAATGCATTGAACCTTGGTAATGCAAACTTGCAAATTTGTACATTTATCTTGGCATCATGTTCAGCACGGTAGGCCGATGAGCCCGTCTTGTACTACACTGTTCTGTATTCTGCGTTCAAAAACAGGACAGGATTTACACAGTAAATGGTAGGGCCCTGCAGAGTGTTGCAGAGCAGAGAGACCGAGGGATACAGGGACAGATTCATTCTTTCTCATACCTTCCCATTCCTGGGGAGGGTAGAGGAAGTATGAAGAAAGGGGAGAGGTAGAGAGGTGGGTTCGATCCTGACTACGGGTGCTGTCTGTACGGAGTTTGAACGTTCTCCCCGTGACTGTATGGGTTTTCTCCAGGTGCTCTGGATTCCTCCCCCAATCCAAGGATGTACTGGTTTGTAGGTTAATTACCTAATATTGGAGAATTCAATGTGTAGGAAGAAACTGCAGAAACTCAGCACGACAGGCAGCATCTCTGGATAGAAGGAATGGGTGATGTTTCGGATCAGAAGAAGGGTCTCGACCAGAAACGTCACCCATTCCTTCTATCCAGAGATACTGCCTGTCCCAGTGAGTTTCTATGGCATTTTGTATCTATCTTGGATACAGGGACAGAGTTCTCTGTAAATGACGACACAGCCTAGATGGAGTGGTGAAGTGGGGGTTGGTGTCTTTACATTGATCGGTGGGTTAGTTGGTGCAGGACAACAATAGATTTGCTACCTTACAGCGCCAGAGACCCTGGTTCAATCCCGACTACAGGTGCTGTTTGTATGGAGTTTGGATATTCGCCCTGTGACCATGTGGGTTTTCCCTGGGTGTTCTGGTTTTCTTCTACATGCCAAAGGTATGCAGGTTTGTAGGTAAATGTAAACTTCCGTAAATTGTCCCCAGTGCGTAGAATAGAACTAGTGTACAGGTGATCATATGTCGGCATGGGCCAAAGGGCTAGTCTCTACACTGTATCTCGAAAGCTAAAGGAGATGGGATTGCTTGTTATATCTCTACAAGACGTTGGAAAGACCACAGTTGGAGTACTGTATACTGTTTTAGTAACCCTACTCACAGGAAAAATGGCATTAAGCTGGAAAAGGTGCAGAGAAGATTCACCAGGACGTAGACACAAAATGCTAGAGTAACTCAGCGGGACAGGCAGCATCACTGGAGAGAAGGAATGGGTGACGTTTCGGGTCGAGACCCTTCTTCACCAGGACGTGCCTAGAATTTGAAAGTTTGAGTCTTAAGGAGTGGTTAGAATGGCTAGGATTTTTATTTACCCTGCAATGTAGGAGGCTGTGGGTGCCTGCACTTCTGAAGGGTCTTGACTCGAAATGTCACTTATTCCTTTTCTCCAGAGATGCTGCCTGACCCGCTGAGTTACCGCAGCACTTTGTGTCCATCTTCACAAGATACCCAAATGCGATCTGACCACTAACTTGTAAAATCTCCCTGCTTTAATATTTTAGTCCCTTCAAAGAGAATGCTAGCATGGCACTTGCCTTACTTACTGCTAATCCAAATTGCAAATTAATCTATTGGGAATCGTGCATCAGCACTCCCAAGTCTCTTTGCACCTCAGATATCTGAATCCCTATTAACCGGTGGCATCCATTTGTGTTACTATGAAACAAGAAGCAGCCTGCAATACTTGTCTTTATTTGAAGTGCAGGAAATTATTACTTGCGCTTTTATGTGCTTGACAGTCAAATTTAATTACAATCACTTTTGGTGTTTATCGACCAAGAATTGGTAGTAAAATGGGGCACATTTCCAGGGGTTATCTCAAATATCAATTGCTTTTTACAAACTAAAACTTAACGACAATATATTGAAAGAAATTCAGTTCATCCTCAATTACTGTTACCTAATTTTTTCACCACAATTCTTCAAATCAGCTTCAAACATTTCCAAATTTTCTCTGGAATTATTTTTTCAGTTTAATGTGAGCAAAGCAAGAATTGCACATGACCGTGAATGTGGTAAAAACATAGACATAGAAAACATAGAAAATAGGTGCAGGAGAAGGCCATTCGGCCCTTTGAGCCAGCACCGCCGTTCAATATGATCATGGCTGATCATCCAAAACCACTTCTTAAGACTCAATCATCAATCCCCATTCTTGCTTTCTCCCCATATCCCTTCATTCCATTAGCCCAAAGAGCTAAATCTAACTCTCTCTTGAATACATCTGCCTCTCAAAGACTTGTCTTTCTCAGGTTGCAGGTTATGATGTTTTGACTTACTCTAGGAGTTTACACATTGAAAGACAAGTTGGTAATCGTGGACAGTTACCTTATATAATGCAAAATGAAAGATGCAAGTCAAATATTGTGGCACAGTAGCGCAGCGATAGAGTTGTTGTCTTACAACGCCAGAGACCCGGGTTCAATCCTGACCTCGAGAAAACAATTTACACTGAAGCCAATTAACCTACAAACCTGTATGTCTTATGAGTGTGGGAGGAAACTGGAGTAACCAGAGAAAACCCACGCGGTCACAGGGAGAATGTACAAACTCCGTAAAGACAGCACCCGTAGTCAGGATCGAACCCGGTTTCCTGGCGCTGTGAGGCTGCAGTTCCATCATTACGCCACTGTGCCGCCTTGTAACGGGTGACACAATGGGGCAGCTGGTAAGGTCGCTGCCTCACAGCACCAGTGACCTGGGTTCGATCCTGACCTCAGGTGCTGTGTGCGTGCGCTCCCTGCGACTGCGTAGGTTTCCTTGTCTCGGTTAATTGGTCACTGTAAATTGCTTTCCGTGTGAGTGAACAGTAGAACCTTGGGTGAGTTTTAGTTTTATTTACTTTTAGAGATACAGTGCAGGAACAGGCCCTTCGGCCCACCTTGTCCGTGCCGACCAACGATTCCTGCACATTAACACAATCTACACACACTAGGGACAACTTACACTTATACCAGGCCAATTAACCTACAAACCCGTACGTCTTTGGAGTGAGAGAGGAAACCGAAGATCTCGGGGAAAACCCACGCAGGTCACGGGTAGAACATACAAACTCCATACAGACAGCACCTGTAGTCGGGATCGAACCCGGGTCTCCGGCTCTGCAAGCGTTGTGTGGCAGCAACTGTACTGCTGCACCACTGTACTGCCCTAATTAGGATTGGAATTCAAATCCAATTCTAATTGGAATTTGAATGTGGAATTAGTGTAGGATTAGTGTAAATGAATGCATGAAGGTCCATAGATTCACAGCACACCGGAGGCAGTTTCCCTGCTCTGAGTCCATAACTCCATGCCATGTAATTAACTAAATTTGTGAATCCAGAACTAGAGGGTGGAGGGACCAGTCTCCAAATCTTAAATGCTGTTTCTTTGGCACACAGAATGTTCTACCAGCTACCACTAGAGTCATAGAGTCAAAGACTCATAGAGCACAGAAACAGGCCCTTCGGCCCAAGTTGCCTGTGCTGACCAAGATGCCCCATCTACACCTGTCTCGTCTACCTGTGTTTGACCCATATCCCGTTGAACGTTTCCTATCCATGTACCTGTGCAAATGTACTTTTCCACAGGAATATCCAAGAAAACACGTTAGTGGCTCGATTGTAATCATGTATAGTCTTTCTGCTAACTGGTTAGCACACAACAAAAGCTTTTCACCGTACCTCAATACACCCTACCTCATTAAACTAGACTAAACTAAATGCCTCACGGCGCAGCTAAAAAGGGACCCGACATTCGGGGGTGGACACATATAGCAGCAGGCCTGGTTCGCCACTGCGAGAAGATAAATACTAAGAACTTTTGAAACGTTGTCGGCGCCAGAAAAGTGGCAACTCTTTGGCAGTCTGAAGAAGGGTCGCAACCCATAACATCACCCATTCCTTCTCTTCACCGATACTGTCTGTCCCGCCGAGTTGCTCCAGCATTTTGCGTCTATCTTCGATTTAAACCAGCATCAGCAGTTCTTGTCTACGAAACTCTTTATGTACTGCCTAGGTGAGGTCTGCTTTGTGACTTTATTGGATTGTATGCAAAAAACAAAGAATTTTACGTGTGACAATAAAGTATCATTGAATTATTCCTTAGAAGGCTTAGGAAATGTAGCATGTCCGCAAACACTCTTCACAAACTTCTACTGATGACCCATCGGGATACATCACAGTATGCTTTGGGAACAGCTCCATCCAAGACCGCAAGAAATTGCAGACATTGTGGATGCAGCCTGTTAGTCCTGGCTAAATTGGAGCAGCCATGGCATTAACATTGAGTATGGGCTTAGGTACTGCTTGGCCATTTTGGTCAAGTTAAATGTGCCTCTGCAGAACTGAGACAAGCTTCTGAATGGTGCCAGCATTTCTGTGGCCCAGATAAATGCTGCAGATAATGAATGGGATATTTGCAGACTTCTTACAATGTGGTGGAAAATGCATAGAACTGATTGGATCAATGCAAACCAGAACATGATAAATAATGTTGCGAGGTCTTACTTTGTTAGTTGTTGATTGCTTGAAATGTTGAGCTTTGGCTGGGTTGTTTGAATCCCAGGGCACATGTTGCATTATTCATCTATGTTAGCTTCCTACTGGAAGCCTTACCAGATACAATGTATTAGTTACTATGTTATTCGGTTAGGGAACTGTCAATCATGTACTGTTGCGATCGATATGTGTTATTGGACTGTATAGGTCTCTACTCCTTCTCCTGGATGTTTTCAAGAGAGAGTTAGACTTAGCTCATAGGGCTAATGGAATCTAGAAAACTGGTAAAAGCAGGAACGGGGTATTGATTTTAGTAGATCAGCCATAATCACATTGAATGGCATTGGTGGCTCGAAGGGCCAAATGGCCTACTCCTGCACCTATTTCCTATGTTTCTATTTACTTTATCCTGTATCTGTACCCTGTGGACGGCTTGATTGTAATCACCTATAGGGTGATTTCACCAAATGTCAAATGAGCGTAGATCCCCCCTCACGTGACAGAAAATTTTAACTGGAGAACATATCTCAGTTCGGTACATGTTAGTGAATGGGGAAACACGCACTTTCCCACCCGTTAAAAACATGGAAAACGGCCGACTTTTTAGCTGAAAATTTCTGTGCTAGTCGGGGTGACCGTGAAGCACAGTGACCTAAATTTTCAGGCAAAAATAAAAGATAGAAAGTAAGGTAATTACAAGAGGGAACTGAAGGTAGAAAACAGCGGAAGTGAACAGCAAACATTTGCCGTGGTGATTTAAAGATCCAAAATATCGGGAATTATCGCGTTTGCTCGCTGAATTTCATCAAAAGTAAGAAATTCAGCGAGCAAACGCGATAATTCCCGATATTTTGGATCTTAAAATCACCACGGCAAATGTCGGCTGTTCACTTCCGCTGTTTTCCACCTTCAGTTCCCTCTTGTAATTACCTTATTTTCTATCTTTTATTTTGCCTGAAAATTTAGGTCGCTGTGCTTCACGGTCACCCCGACTAGCACAGAAATTTTCAGCTAAAAAATCGTCCGTTTTCCATGTTTTTAACGGGTGGGAAAGTGCGTGTTTCCCCATTCACTAACATGTACTGAACTGAGATATGTCCTCCAGTTAAAATTTTCGGTCACGTGAGGGGGGATCTACGCTCATTTGACCTTTGGTGAAATCACCCTATAGTCTTTTTGCTGACTGGATAGCACACAAGTGCTTTTCATTGTGCCTTGCTACACTTGACAAGAATAAATGCAATAAACTAAACCATCCTGCCAAGACATGTTGGCGCATTTGACCCATAACCCTTTCCCATCCACGTACCTGTCCAAATGTATAGTTCCACAAGTATTTTTCCTTGCCTCCACATGAACCTTCTCGACAGGAGATTTTGGGCAAATACCCCAACAATTTATCATTTCCAGCTGGGTTAAAGTGTTGGACCTTTTTGGACCTACAGTCCCTTAGCTCAGGGTGATCACCTAGTTGTACAGCAAGAAAACAGGCCTTTTGGCCTATCGAGTCAGTGCTGACTGTTAAACTCCCATTTACACTAATCTATCTTAATTATAATCACTTTCTTATGGACTCCCCTGGATAAAAGTCTAAAGTTCATCGGTGGGATAAATTGAGTTTGTCTGTTTACCCTGTGACTGCATGGGTTTTCTCTGGATGCTCCGGTTTCCTCCCACACTCAACAGACATACAGTTTTGAAGGTTAATTGGCTTCTGCAAATTGTAAATTGCCCCTGGTGTATAGGACAGTGCTAGTGTGCGGGGTGATCGCTGGTCGGCATGGGATTGAAGGGTCTGTTTCCATGCTGTATCTCAGAATTAAAAGCATGATGGAATTTCATTCCCAATCAAAAGTATTATAATTATATCATTTGTATCATAGTTCCTCATATAAAGATCGAACCTGTGTCTCTGGCGCTGTAAGTAAGCAATTCTAACGCTGCACCACTGTGTCAGGTTTAAGGGGCTGTCCCACTGCGGCAACCTATTCTGCGAGTTTAGCTCCCCCGCTTTCCCTGGCCCCCGCCTTTGCGATGTGTTTGTGTGTGTGTGCGCGGTCGGTCGATCCAGCTCGCGGTTTCAACGCTGACGGTCGATCCAGCTCGAGGTTTTCCAGGCGAATGCCCTCGAGCTTGAAGGTCGAAGACACTCTTCTTAACTCGCAGATTAGGTCGCCGCAGTTATTATTAGTCTCCTCACACTTCCATTAACCACCCCACTCCTTGCATCCCGAAGTAATTTGATGTCATGAAATTATAAATAAGACAAACAGGGTTATTTCATTGAAACTACTGACTGGTCTCTTCAATAATTCTACTTCCTAAGCAAAATCAGACTTTAAATTAACTGGTGTACAGTCAGCTGCTCCATTTGTACAGGCATGTTAATCTATCGGTGCCTTGACGATGCTCATTAATATTTAATAAATTGTTACAAATTCTCAATTGTTAAAACACAGGAGGATTCCAGTAAAATTAGAAGCTACACGCTTGGGATCATTGCTCCAATCACCGGTGAACAGAATGAGTTAAATGGTACACCTCACATTCAATCACAATGATTTAAAGTGTGTAGGAAGGTACTGCAGATGCTGGTTTGTACCGAAGATAGACAGAAAATGCTGGAATAACTCGGTGGGTCAGGCAACATCTCTGGAGAAATGGAATGCGTGACGTTTTGGGTCGGAAATCTTCTTCAGACTGAAAGTAGAGGTATTGGGTGGGTTGCAGCGATGAGGGGGGGTGGGGAAACTGGCGGTGAGAAAAGGCCAGCACAAATAAAGGACGTAAACAGATGGCCTCAGGAAGGGTGGTTCCATTGTTGGCTGGGGAAGGTGTGATAACAGGAGGGATTCAAGGATGTGAACAGCGGAACTGGTGTGAGAACTAGGGTGGGGAAGAAGGGGAGTGCAGGAGTCACTTGAAATTAGAGAAATCAATCTTGTAAACTGCGTAAAATAAATAGGAGGCGCTGTTCCTCCAATTTGCATGTGGCCTCATTCTAACAGTGGAGGAGGCCCAGGACAGAAAGGCCAGTGTGGGAATGGGAAAGGAAATAAGCAAAATAAGCATGTTGTTGGATTAAACCAACAGAACTGGAAGCATCAGTCAGCGATGCAATAATGAGAGGACTTGGCTCTTTGGCTTGGGCAGAAATCCAGGGGGAAATGGATTGTGAGCAATTTTGAGCCCCATATCAGAGGAAGAATGTGCTGGCATTGGAAAGGGTCCAGAAGAGGTTAACGAGATTGATCCCAGGCATAGGTGGGTTAACATACGATGAACATTTGAAGGCACTGGGTCGCTCCTCGCTGGAGTTGAGAAGGGTGAGGTGGGATCACATTGAAATTCACCGAATAGTGAAGTGCCTGGATAGATTGGATGTGGAGAGAATGGTTTCACTAGTCGGAGAGCCAAGAACCAGAGGTCCTCGCCTTAAAATAAAACAATGTTCCTTTAGCTAGAGGGTGGTGAGTCTGTGGAATTCACTGCCACAGATGGCTGCGGAGGGTAAGTAAATTGATATTTATAAGACAGAGATAGATAGATTCTTGATTAGTACGGGTGTCAGGGGTTATGGGGTTAAGGCAGGAGAATAGGGTTAAGAGGGAAAGAAAGATCAACCTTGATTGAATAGCAGAGTAGACTTGATGGGGCAATTGGCCTTATTCTGCTACTATCACTTTAGGACATAAAATTATGAAATGTAATTTCAACAGTGAGAGGAATGAACTGCCTAGTTTAGTTTATAGATACAATGCAGAAACAGGCACCTCGGCCCACCAAGTCCTCGCCGACCTGCCATCTCCGCACACTAGCACTATCCTACACACTCTAGGGACAATTTACACTTTTACCAAAGCCATTTAACCTACAAACCTGCACGTCTTTGGGGTGTGGGAGGAAGCCAGAGCACCCGGAGAAAACCCACGTGGTCACAGGGAGAATATACAAACTCCGTACAGACGGCACCAGTAGTTGGAATCGAACATGGGTCTCTGGCGCTGTGTGGCAGCAACTCTACCGCTGAGCCACTGTGCTGCCACTCCAATTAACTAGTTGCTAATTGTGGCCATTAATAACTCTTACCTTGGCAGAATGGAACTGCAGAGTCCCACTGGTACAAGCCATTGGGAAACCGTCGACAGGTAGCGTTACTGTGACCGACCAGCCGGTACCCTGCTTTACAGTAGAACTGCACCACGCTGTGGAGTGTGCCTGTCGTCCTGTTCACAACTCCACCGTTCAATGGGACACTGTCCACGCTGCAGTAGGAAGCTGGAAGCACAAAACACAATGGATTTTCAATTCAGCTTCTGCACACATTCCCAGGGCGTCCGGATGAGTGGAGATCCACAGTCCGGAAATGCGAAACGACAGAGAAATCACACAAATTTTCAACTGTAACTTTGAACTATTCCTGCCTTTCCAATGCTGATTGACTCATTGTGAGTTTCCCGTGTAACAAGTAAGACTGCCATACTCTGCTGCAAGATGGTGCAGCGTCCGGCTGATGAGGTGATGTTTAATGTGTTCCCTTTCACGTCAGTGCGGCCTGAATTCCTAGGCTCCCTCTCACACTCTGGGGCATCAGGTCGACTCCGCCATTCAATCATGGCTGATATACATTGCATTCAGAAAGTATTCAGACCCCTTCACTTTTCCACATTTTGTTACGTACTCGAAAATTGATTACATTTTTTTTTTGTCATCAATTTACACATAATACCCCATAATAAAAAAACGAAAACAGGCGTTTAGAAATTTTTGCAAAGTAATTAAAAAGAAATAACTGAAATATCACATTTACATAAATATTCAGACCCTTTACTCAGTACTTTGTTGAGGCACCTTTAGCAGCGATTACAGCCTCAAGTGTTCTTGGGTATGATGCTACCAGCTGGGCACACCTGTATTTGGGTAATTTCTCCCATTCTTCTCTCATGATCGTTTCAAGCTCTGTCAGGTTGGATGGGGAGGGTCGATGCACAGCTATTTTCAGGTCCCGCCAGAGATGTTCGATCGGGTTCAAGTCCGGGCTCTGGCTGGGCCACTCAAGGACATTCACAGATTGTCACAAAGCCACTCCTGCGTTGTCTTGGCTGTGTGCTTAGGGTCTTTGTCCTGTTGGGAGGTGAACCTCTGCCCCCACAGCATGATGCTGCCACCACTATGCGTCACCGTGGGTATGGTATTGGCCAGGTGATGAGCAGTGCCAGGTTTCCTCCAGACATGACACTTGGCATTCAGGCCAAAGAGTTCAATCTTAGTTTCATCAGACCAGAGAATCTTGTTTCTCATGCCTTTTGGCAAACTCCAAGCGGGCTGTCATGTGCCTTTTACTGAGGAGTGGCTTCCGTCTGGCCACTCTACCATAAAGGCCTGATTGGTGGTGCTGCAGATATAGTTACCCTTCTGGAAGGTTCTCCCATCTCCACAGAGGAACTCTGTTGCTCTGTCAGAGTGACTATCGGGTTCTTGGTCAACTCCCTGACCAAGGCCCTTCTCCCCCGATTGCTCAGTTTGGCCGGGCGGCCAGCTCTATGAAGAGTCCTGGTTGTTCCAAAGTTCGATTTAAGAATGACAGAGGCCACTGTGCTCTTCGGGACCAGCAATGCTGCATAAATTGTTTTATACCCTTCCCCAGATCTGTGTCTCGACACAATCCTGTCTCGGAGGTCTATGGACAATTCCTTCGTCTTCATGGCTTGGTGTTTGCTCTGACATGCACTGTCAACTGTGGGACCTTATATAGACAGGTGTGTGCCTTTCCAAATCATGTCCAATCAATTTAATTTACCACTGGTGGACACCAATAAAGTTGTAGAAACATCTCAAGGACAATCAATGGAAACAGGATGAACCAAAGCTCAATTTTGAATGTCCTAGCTAAGGGTCTGAATACTTATGTAAATGTGATATTTCAGTTATTTATTTTTAATTACTTTGCAAAAATTTCTAAACATCTGTTTTCACTTCTTAATTCTGGAGTATTGTGTGTAGATTGATGATTAAAAAAATGAATTTAATCAAATTTAAAATAAGGCTGTAACACAACATGTGGAAAAAGTAAAGGGTTCTGAAAACTTTCTGAATGCACTGTATCTCTCCCTCCTAACCCCATTCTCCTGCCTTCTCCCCATAACCTCTAACACCTGTACTAATCAACTCATTTTAAACGATTAGAGACCTCATTCCCTCCCCACCTTTAACCCATTGGTGCCCAAATTCCCTCCCTCCTTTTCACACACTGGGGCCCCAGTTTCCTCCCTCCTTCCCTTTCACACACTGGGACCACAGCTTCCACATTCCCTTTCAACTTATTCCATTCACTGGAAAATTTATTCCATACCATGTCATGTATAAAATAAAAAATGAATTGAAGTTGTGCTGGGGTGTTAATGAGCGTAACAGCCAATCATCTGGAAAATGCATGCAACTCAAGACCAGCTTGTTCTGGATGACTGGAGTTTTACTGTAAACTCCCCTGAAGAAAGTAAGACAGGTCGGAAGAAGGGTCCCCACCTGAAATATCACCTATCCACGTTCTCCAGAGATGCTGCCTGACTCGCTGAGTTACTCCAGCACTCTGAGACTAATTTTGGCTTGCTTATGCATGGTCATCATCATTATTATTTACTGCTTCTGTGACAATGAGTTAATCACTCAGCAGCTGTTACTCCTCTAGCTTCTGCTATTTTCGTCTCTTGTCATTCTCCCGGGGTCCATTCCAATGCACAAATGGCCTCTCAGCGACTCATTTTCAGATGGCTGTAACATTTGTTCGAATCCGAAGAGGAAGCTAAGTGCCGCATTAACTACCAAAGTAGCTCATCAGTGGGTGTTCATTATTTTCCAAATTAAAAAAAGTTCTCAGGTTAACAGAGTGGTCCGCAGCAGGAATAAACTCTCTGATGGACATACAATGGACTCATTGCAGGCAACTGGAAGCCTGATCATGATAACATTGTTTTGCGTTGCGATGGACTGAATAAGCCTCATTATCACTAACAATCCACATTAACATTTAACTGCAGAACACTGAATTATCCGCCTGGGAAGGTCTCATTGGACAAGAGCACAAACAATAGACGCTAAAGATTTGAAATAAGAACAGAATGCACTGGAAGCCCTCGTCATCTGTGGAGTGAACACTTCATCCTTAACCACCCTTCAACACTGGGTCGGCATGGTAGCGCAGCGCCAGAAGAGCTGCCTCACAGCGCCAGAGACCCGGCTTCGATCCTGACCAAGGGTGCGGAGTTTATAGATTCTCCTTGTGACTGTGTGGGTTTTCCCCGGGTGCTCTGTTTCCTCCGGCACTCCAAAGACATGCTGATTTGCAGGTTAATTGGCTTGGTATAATTGTAAGATGTTCCTAGTGTCTAGGACAGTATTAGTGTGCGGGTGATTGCTGGTCGGCACAGACTCGTTGGGCCGAAGAGCCTGCTTCCATGCTGTGAATCTAAATCTAAACTAAACTAAACTAAGCTAAATTAAACTAAACTTCAAGTGGATGATCGTTAACCAGGACTGGGGAAAAGTCAAGGTGATCAGGTTTTCAAATGGCAAGGTAGAAGGGAGGGGCGAACTGAAGGCGACAATACGATAGGTAGAAGTAATTACCGGTCCACCACCGATTTTCCAGCACCAGGTGGACCGGGACCCCCTTTAATTCGGACAAATTTACAAGAGCACTTGAAATCCTCCCGAAAATGCGGAGCCAAGGCCGGGTGAAGCGACCGATCTCGACCTCATCGAGATTTCCGCAGCTGATCGGCGGGTCGAATTTTCTCCTGCGGCCCGGGCTCTGGAACTCCGGCCTGGCCGGAACCGGCAGAACCGTTCCCATGTCCGAGTTCCGTGGCCGACTTTGCAACCCCCCCCATCCGAGGTCGTTGCCTCTGTTGGTCCAGCATAACAAATAATCCAGAAAGGCTCTGGGACCAACAGGTGTCAGAAAATCAGTGGCAGGCAAAACTGGTGAAAGAAGTTGAAGGTGAATGGCATTGAAGTAAGGACAAGGAATCCAACAAACATTCAGCTGAAAAGATGTAATGAAAAGAGATACACAGCTCAGGAACAAGCCCTTCAGCCCATAGTGTCTGTGCCAAGCATCACATACTTTGCTCAAAACCACTGACACGGGTTGAACCCTAACCCACTCTATTTTCGAGACATTCCCACGAACTACCTCCAGTCTCTACCACAGAGTCACAGAGAGTCATAGAGCCAGTCAGCACAGAAGCAGGTCCATCAGCCACTGTGTCCGTGCCACAGTGGTATCATCTGTATCAGTTGCATTAGAGATACAGCATGGAAACTGGACCTTCGGCCCAACGGGTCCATGCCGACCAGCAATCCCCGTACACTAACATCATCCAACACAACAGGGACAATTAACAACCCACTGAAGCCAAATATCCTATAAACCCACACGTCTTTGGGACATGGGAGGAAACCGGAGCAGCCAGAGAAAACCCAGGGAGAACGTACAAGCTCCGTACAGACAGCACCCATAGTCAGGATTGAACCCAGGTCACTGGCATTGTAAGGCAGCAACTCTACCACTGCGCTACTGTGCCGCCCTTTATCCATCTAGGCTTTGATCCACCCTCACTGCTTGTTTTTCCAAACTTTCTTCCCCGGACTACAAGCAATCTGAGGAAGTGTCCTGACCTGAAACTTCACCTATCCATTCCCTCCTCAGACGCTGCCTGTCCCACTGAATTCCAAAAGCATGATTATGGTTTGCAATAAACCTACCCCCAGCCCCCTCTAACTTAAGCCAATTTTCAGTTGAGCACTTTTTTCTATTTTCAGTGGCTGTGCTAACTCACTTCTCAGCCAGTATATATTATTTTATTCAGGAATTAATATGATGGCGGTACTGTGTGGTGCAGCGGTAAAGTTACTGCCTCACAGCACCAGAGACCTGGTTTCAATCATGACTCCGAGTGCAGTCTATACGTTCTCCCTGTGACCCCGTGGGTTTTCTCCAAGTGCCCCGGTTCCCTCCCACACTCCAAAGATGTACAAGTTTGTATGCAAATTGGCTTGGTTAAATAATAAATTGTCCCTAATATGTGTAGGGTAGTGTTTGTGTGAAAGGATCGCTGGTCAGCACAGACTCATTGGGCTGAAGGGCCTGCGTTCGTGCTGCATCTATAAAATTGATAAAAGCAAAATCAATATGATGGTCAACATCATAAGTATTTTGAAAAGCTGACCAATTTTGATATTGCTCGACACATTTTATTGCAAGGAAATACAAACTGGGGTTGAGTGAGAAGATGTATATTGTTATGAAGTTATTATAAAAAGTTATACACTTTGCGAAGAACCGCTTTAAGATTACCAAGTAGATGTAGTTAGCCATTGTGACAGGATGAAAACATTGTCCTAGAAATTAAATTGGGCATGAAAATACTGTATGTGGTAAAACGATGCTACGCCAACGTGCTAATTCCGTGTGTGCATGATAACTGCGAGCCTCATGCAAAGATTCAAGTGGTGCCAATTGTGCCATTTTCCCCATCGGTACACATGAATCACGAGCAATTTATATAGTTCTCCTGCATTACTTCACACCGTGCCTGCATCTCTGGAAGGAGGCAATTTCAGTCATGACTGGGCAACACAGAAGCGCAGCGGTAGAGTTGCTGCCTCACGGCACCAGTGACCCGGTTTCCCTGGGTGCTGTCTGTGACCGTGGAGGTTTGCTCCGGTGCTCCAGTTTCTTCCCACACTCCAAGGACGTACAGGTTTGTAGGTTAATTGGCTTCTTTAGACTTTAGAGATACAGCGCGGTAACAAGCCCTTCGGGCCACCGAGACCGCACCGACCAGCGATCACCCCGTACACTAACACTATCCTACGCCTTAGGTGACTATTTACTATTTTACCAAAGCCAATTAACCTATAAACCTGTACGTCTTTGGAATGTGGAAGGCAGAAAACCCATGCAGAGAAAGCCCACGCGGTTACAGGGAGAACACACAAACACCACACGGGCAGCATCTGTAGTCAGGATCGAACCCGAGTCTCTGGCGGTGCGAGGCAGCAACTCTACCGCTGTGCCACTGTGAATTGTAAATTGTCCCAAGTGTGTTGGGTAGTGTTAGTAGATCGCTGGTCGGCATGGACTTGGTGGGCCGAAGTGCCTGTTTCTGCGCTGTATCTCTAAAGTCTAAAATCAAAAGTCTAAAGAACGCATGTCATTGGGCAATTAGGGAAGTATGCTGGGTGATGATGTAAGCTGAAGCTGACCTCAACATCCTGGATGAGGTGATGGACAACTAGTGAGATGTTTTGCTTGACTAACAATGGGGGAACCGGCAATGAGCGGGCAGTGGTAGTTCAAGTCTATCGTCACCTGCACAAGCACTGTGAGGCACAGAACAATGAAAGATCTTGCTCACAGCCACATCACAGGTGCATAGCATAGACAAACTTTCAGACAGATGGAACTGCAGATGCTGGTTTAAACGGAAGATAGACACAAAAAACTGGAGTAACGCAGCAGGACAGGCAGCATATCTGGCGATAAGGAAAGGGTGACGTTTCTGATCAAGATCAAATTCTTTCTTCTCCCCTCTCCCATCGGGCAACAGGTACAGAAGTGTGAAAACGCACACCTCCAGAATCAGGGACAATTTCTTCTCAGCTGTTATCAGGCAACTGAATCATTCTATAACCAACTGGAGAGCGGTCCTGAGTTACCATCCACCTCATGGGAGACCCGGCAGATCCGTTCCCAAAATTAAACCAAAATAAACTGCAGGAGGATGAGGGGTGATCTTATGAAGGTATATAAGACCATGAGGGGAATAGATAGCGTAAATGCACAGTCTTTTGCCCAGAATAGGGGAATCGAGAACCAAAGGGCAAAGGTTTGTGAGGGGGAAAAGATTTAATAGGAATTGAATTGAATACATTTTATTAGCCAAGTATGGATACATACAAGGAATTTGCCTTGGTGCTTTGCTCGCAAGTAACACACGATATATAGTAGACAATTGTATAAAACTGTTTTTATATCTGGCTGTGGCGGCTTTGACAGTCTAGAGTCGCCTCAAAGAGTTTGTGGCCAGGGTGAGAGGGGTCAGTGATGATCTTACCCGCTAGCAACCTGGCCTTGCAGTGTACAGTTCATCAATGGGATGAGATGGGAAGGTTGCAGCCACCAACCTTCTCAGCTGATGGAATGATGCGCTGCAGCCTCCGGATGTCGTGCTTGGTGGCTGAGCCAACCCAGACCATGATGGAGAAGGTGAGAACAGATTCTACGATGGCCGTGTAGAATTGGACCATCATTGCCTGTGGCAGATTGTGTTTCCTCAGCTGCCGCAGGAAGTATATCCTCTGTTGGGCCTTTCTGACTGTGGAGTCGATGGTGGACCCCCATTTAAGGTCCCTGAAGATGATGGTTCCCAGGAACTTAAACAACTCCACATGTGGTGTTTTTGATGGTGAGTGGGGGGAGGGAAGGGGGAGCTCTCCTAAAGTCGACAATCAATTCCACTGATGCAACGTTTTTTACACAAAAGGTGGTAGATATATGGAATGAGCTGCCAGAGGAGATAGTTGATGCAGATATTACAATGTTTAAGAAATATTTTGGACAGGTACATGAATAGGACAGGTTTAGAGCAATATGGGCCAAATACAGGCAGCTGGGACAAGTGTAGATGGGACATGTTGGTCGGTGTGGAAAAGTTTGGCCGAGGGACCTGTTTCCATGCTGTATGACTCTATAAATCCAGTTGAGGCGGCTTAAACATCATGTTGGAAGAAGCAGCTCAGTAATTATATGAGGCATTGGTTTGAATCGCAAGATACAGCTGGCTGGAGTGAAGATAAGATTGTGGAGGTTGGAATACATTGGAGATTAGAAGAATTGATCATAACAGAAGCAGAAACAGAACAGAAAGAGAAGACCATAAATAGGAGCACCCGAAGTGAGGGAAGGTCTCGCAGAGAGCATTGCGGCCTATGGTTTAGTTTATAATTTTGAGATACAGTGCGGAAACAGGCTCTTCGGCCCACTGAATCCGTGCCGACCAGCGATCGCCCCTCACACTTGCACTATCCTGCACACCAGGGACAATTTACAAGTTACAGAAGCCAATTAACCTACAAACCTGCACGTCTTTGGAGTGTGGGAGGAAACGGTGCACCCAGAGAAAGCCCACGTGGTCACATGAGAGAACATGCTAATGCCATACAGACAGCACCCGTAGTCAGGATCGAACCCGGATCACTGGCGCTGTAAAGCAGCAACTCTACCGCTGCGCCACCATACTGCCCTGAATTGTTGAATTGTCTTTATGCCATAGTTTCCTCAGATAACATAAACAATTTCACGACAAGTGAATAAATAATAACAATTTGATTGCTAATTGGGTGCCTTATTTAATTGTTGTACCATTAGTCAGTCATGCTGAGGGTTCTGTTAAAAATGTATTTGTGGACTGGTGGACATCAGCATACCAGCACTCAGCCAGCTCTCTCAAGACATAGGTCAGAGGATCATAGAGTTATACAGCGTGGAAACATCCTCTTCTGCCCAACTTGCCCTCGCCAAACAACATGTCCCATCTACACTGGTCCCATCTGCCTGCATTTGACCCATAATCCTATAAGTGTATCTGTCCAAATGTTTTTTAAGCATTGCGATAGTCCCTACCTCAACTACCTCCTCTGACAGCTCATTCCATACACCCACCACCCTTTATGTAGAAAGGTTACCCCTTGGGTTTCTATCAAATCTTATTCCCCTCACCTAAACCTATGTCCTCTGGTTCTTGATTCCTCGACTCCAGGCAAAAGACTCTGTGCATTTACCCGATCTATTCCTCTCATGATTTTGTACACCTCTATACAATCATGCCTCATCCTCCAGCATTCCAAGGAATAAAGTCCTAGCCTACTCAACCTCTCCCTATAGCTCAGGAGCTCTTGTCCCGGCAACATCCTCGTTGATCTCCTTGCACCCTTTCCAGCTTGGCAATATCTTTCCTATAACATGGTGACCAAAACGTAGCATAATTTCATGTCAGAGGAGTAGAATTAGACCCTTCGGCCCATCTAACCTACTGCCATTCAATCGTACAATCAAAGATAATATGTTGAAAATCATTTATTCAGGCATGTTGTAGACATTTGTGCTGAAACACTCCATTCAACATCTTTACTGTCACTAGTGGAAATAGATGCACACTTATGAATTTAGAAGAGTATTTCTCTTTTCATAAAATTTTCAACAATACCGTACAAAACCGCTGCAATGTTTGAAAAGGGTTGCGTGAAAGAGTTGTAGATCACACAATGCCCCTCACATTTCACTTTAGCTGAATATCCGTGTGCAGGAGAGATAGGATAATTTATAAGAGCAGAGACTTACAGTCTTTGCAAATGTTTCCAATGAAGGATACTACATGAGAACCAGCACAACTGTTTGTCTCAAGAGGGAAGCAAGCCCTCCAACTGTTTGGTGATATTTGGAAACAGCTTTCATTAATTCAACTCTAACATTACAGCACTTCTGCATAAAGGTCAGTCAGGCCTATTGCATCTCAAGCTCGTACAGAAACCTTCACACATACTCTGAGTGATCTTTATGGGTCTTTAAGGGGGGGGGGGGGGTGATAGCTGATAGTGCTAGTGTGCGGGGATGTGCGGACTCGGTGGGCCGAAGGACCTGTTTCCGCGCTGTATCTCCAAACTAAACAATCATTGTTATGTAAGGTTTGTTATATTAGCTGTGAGCAGTGTCAGCATTCTGCACAGTAGGTGATTGAAAACAATCTGCACCCCTTACTCAGCATAACAGTAGTAGTTGCCTCCAATACTATTTTCCGCATGTTGACTCAATATCAATAGATTTTTCGATATAGTGCAATTAGAGCTGTCCGTGGCCACAAAACGGTGCTGAGGATGGGAAATTACCAGAAAGGTAAGTCATAAAAGATACATAAAACTGTATTTGAGTGACTGCTCAGATGTATGCTAGTTGCATTAAAAGTTCATGGCTTTGAATATGAGTCGTAGAACATAGAAGATAGACACAAAATGCTGGAGTAACTCAGCAGGACAGGCAGCGTCTCTGGAGAGAAGGAATGGGTGACATCTGGATTATTCAGCCTGAAGAAGGGTCTCGACCATTCCTTCTCTCCAGAGATGCTGCCTGTCCCGCTGAGTTATCCCAGCATTTCTGTCTATCTTTGGCTTAAACCAGTATCTGCCGTTCCCTCCTACACGTACAATAGTCCAGCATGGGAACAGGCCGTTTGGCCCACAATGATTGTGCCATGATGCCGTTAAACCGCTTGTTCGTGATCCATATCCATCTAGTCTCTGCACTTCCATGTGCCTATCTGAAAGCCTCTTGAATGGCACTATTGTATCTGCCTCCACCCCCATCTCTGGCAATGCGTTCCAGGCCTCCAACACAAACTATATAAAAACAAAAACTTGCCCCGCACATCTCCATTAAATTTTTCCCCCTCTCACCCTATAGCTAAGACTTCTAGTGTTGAACATTTCCACTCTGGGGAATAGATTCTGACTGTCTACCCTATCCATGCTTCTGATAATTTTATCTACATCCATCAACCTCTGACATTCCAGAGAAAACTATCCAAGTTCATCCAAAAATAGACAAAATGCTGGAGTAACTCAGTAACAAGCAGCAGGTTGAGACCCTTCTACAGTCCAGTTTATCCAACCTCTCCAATCCAGTTAAAAGCATGTACAGAGTTGAAGCTCGTGATATAGAATGGGAGACTTGGAAGAATCTTAAGGTCATCATTTAATTAGAGGAGAACCTTTATGGGCCTGTCCAACTTATGCAACTTTTTCGGCGACATAGGTCGTTGCAGGTCACCGAAAATTTTCAACATGTTGAAAATTCAGTGGTGACCAGAACAAGGCACGATTCTTTGGGCGACTACTCACGATCATACAGGCTTCACCCCGTGACATGTCGCCAGGATGTCGCCTGTATGGTTGTGAGTAGTCTCCTCAGTCACCCAAAGAGTCGTAGCGTCTTTTTGGTCACCGCTGAATTTTCAACATGTTGTAATTTCTCAGCGACCTGCAATGACCCGAGTACCGGCAGTCGCCGATAAAGTCGCATAAGTGGGACAGGCCCATTAGGTTGAATGTCAAATTATCTTGCACGCTGGGGAGTTGTGCTAAATCTCAAACCCATTTTAAAGAGCAGCACGGTGGCGCAGCGGTAGAGCTGCTGCCTTACAGCACTAGAAACCTGGGTTCGATCCTGACTACGGGTGCTGTCTGTACGAAGTTTGTACGTTCTCCCTGTGACTGCGTGGTTTTCTCCGGGTGCTCGGCTTTCTTTTCCAAAGACATGCAGGTTTGTAGGTTAGTTGGCTTTTGTAAATTGTCCCCAGTGTGTAGGATAATGCTTGTGTGCGGATGATCATTGGTCAGCGGTGGGTGAAAGGGCATGTTTCTACGTTGTATAATCCCTAAACTGAGCTAATGTGAATCAGCCTCAGCGGGTCAGGGATTGGAAACAGGTTAAAACCAGGTTTTACCACGTCCCCAATCTCTGTCGTGTCGTTTGGTTGTGTAAATGTGCATGCATGAGATGTTTCGATGGGAAAATTTCACCTGGTGGCCAAGTATTACTTTCAAAACAATCTCTTTTATTACAGATTGGCAAACTTTGGAGGCATATGTCCGAGGATAGGCTCTCGACTCGAAGAAGGGTCTTGACCCGAAACGTCACCCATTCCTTCTTTTCAGAGATGCTCTCTGACCCGCAGTTACTCCAGTATTTTGTGTCTACCTTTGGTTTAAACCAGCATCTGCAGTTCCTTCCTGCACACTCTTACATAAAAAGCAGCCATCACTTTTTATACCATGCCTTATCTACATTTCCCCTTCCCTGGATGTAGATTTTATATATTTTATAAAATGTAGATTTTATACCACCCCTGTGAGATAGGGCTCTTAAAAATAGCGGAGTCAAGGGATACGGGGATAAGACATGATCAGGGTACTGATTGGGGACGATCAGTCATGATCACAGTGAATGGCGGTAATGGCTCGAAGGGCCGAATGGCCTACTTCTCCACTTATTGTCTATTGTCTATTGAAGTATTGGACTGGTTGTTTGGCAATATCTAGGCATGGGCATTTTATTTGCAACTGGTACCTGAGACTGGTCAAATCCAGTTTCAACCAGGTTTCAGTGAGGCCCCTCACCCAGGGTTGAGGATCATCTTACAACTTAGCTGAACAGATAAATCTATTTACTACCTCACTGACACCATGTTGGCCTCTTTAGCCTTCACGTTTCCCCAGTATGTATGCTCTTGGTTTTAACAGATTTCAAGCTACTCATCTTCCTTATCATTTTCAGAATGTCCTACAGCATCACCTGCTCTGTTTTAACCTAGTTTCATTTTGTCTCCTTTGTCGTACCATCTCACCCCTATCCGCAACTCTAGCTTGGAGACTGTAACCAACTCCACTCCTCACCTGGTTTTGGGGAAGGGAGCAGTGGCCACAAAAACCTTCACTACTTTCTTTAGACTGTAGACTTTAGAGATACAACGTGTAAACAGACCCTTCAGCCCATTGAGTCATTGACGACCAGCGATCACCCCGTACACAAGCACTATCCTACACTCTCGGGACAATTTACAATTTTACAAAGTCAATTCTTCATGTATTATCTTTCTGCTATTTGGTTAGCATGCCACAAATGTTTTTTCACTGTACCGCGGTGCACATGACAATAAGCCAAACGTAATTAACCTACAAACCCCACGTCTTTGTAATGATGGAGGAAACCGGAGCACCCGTAGAAAACCCACATGGTCAAGGGGAGAACGTACAAACTATGTACAGACAGCACCCGTAGTCAGGATCGAACCGGGTTCTCTGGTGCTGTAAAGCAGCAACTCTATCGCTGCGCCACCGTGCAGCCCAACAACAGCTGTACCAAGGAAGCTGCGCATGATAATGTTTTTCAGCCTGTTACACTCAGAAGCTGCGGTGACTGTAGGGAATGGGTAGAAGACCAGACGCCTCGCATCAGACTGAGTGGGCTCACAGCCTGACGTCGAGGCTCATTTACCCTGCCGTTTTTAACTGCAATGACCTCGCTTTGGCAAGCAACAGGTACCAGACAAACCACTGGCCAGCAATGTTGCTTCTTGCGACAATTCCTACAGCTGTGTCCACCATCGATTTTCCGGCACCCTTGGTTACAAAGCCTTGCCGTGTTATCTGTTTTGCCGGACCAACAGAGGTCACGGTCTTGGGAAGGGGGGGGAGGGGGAAGCAAAGGTACTGGCCCGCAAAGTCGGCCGCGGAAGTCGGCTATGGGAACAAATCTGGTGGAGTTCCAGCGCACCAGCCAAAGGGCGGGAAATTTGACACGCTGATCGGCTGCTGAAGTCCCAATGAGGTCTGGATCAGCCACCTCACCCGGCCAAGGCACCACATTTTCAGGGGGACTTTCGTCGGGGGGGGGGGGGGGAGGAATTTTGTCGGGATGAAATGGGGGACCGGACCACCAGTTGCCGAAAAATCACTGGTGGACCTATATTGTGTAACTCAAACTAGAATCACAGATGAAAATGGCAGGTCAGTACCTGAGTATCGGATCTTGAATCCCCTTTTGCTCGTCGCATGATCTGTTGACCAACGTAAATGCACTTGCCTTCCTGTGCTGGTGAAGTTCATTTTCCCTGTGTGATTTCCACTCAGAGCAACCAGCACTCGGTTTTGACCCGTCGGCCCTGTTAGATACATCACAAGAAGAAATGATTTTTAGTTTAGTTTATTTTCGAGATACAGTGCTGAAACAGGCCTTTCAGCCCACCGAGTCCACATCAACAAACAACCCCCATACACTAGCACTATCCTACACACTAGGGACAATTTACAATTTTTACTGCAGCCAATTAATCTACAAACCTGTATGTCTTTGGAATGTGGGAGGAAACCTGAACACCAGGGAAATCCCATTTGTGGTCCAAGTCAATAGCTACTGAGCAGAGCAACACTAGAAAGACTGGTAAAGAAGGAATGTAATAAGCTTGCCTTCTTTGGTTGGAGCATGCAACATAAGTGTCAGGACATCGTGTTGTAATTTTCTAAACTTTGGTTAGGATGCACCAAAAGTACTGCGTACAGTTCTAGCTAACCCATTACAAGAAGGATGTGATGGATCTGAAGAGGGTGCAGAAGATGTTTACCAGGATGATGCTTGGATTGGAGGATGTTAGCTATAAACTTTAGAATTTATAGATAGAGTGCGGAAACAGGCCCTTCATCCCAGTGAGTCAATGCCATCCAGCGATCACTCCGTACACTAACCTAAACACACCAGGGCCACTTTTACAACTTAATTAAAAAGAAGCCAATTAACCTACATACCTGTACATCTTTAGAGCAAGGGAGGAAACCGGAGCACCCGGAAAAAACCCACGCTGTCACGGGGAGAATGTACAAACTCTGTACAGACAGCACCTGTGGTCAGCATCGACCATGGGTCTCTGGCACTGCGCCACTGTGCCGCCCCAAAGTTGACCAAATTTGGATTGTTTTCTGTGGAACATCGCAGGTGGAGGGGAGACTTGATAGAAGTACATATGACTATGAGAGGCAAAGATAGGGTGGACAGTCCAAACCCTTTTTCCCCAGTGTGGGAATGTCAAAGATCAGAGAGCATACAGTAGCGTTAACGTCACAGTAGGAAGGTTTAAAGGAGATGTGAGGAGCAAGTTCTTTACACAAATAGTGGTGGGTGCCTGCTATGCATTGCCAAGTGGAAGCAAATATGTTAGTGGCATTTAAGAAACATTAAAAAAAGGCACATGAATATTGTGTGTATATATATATATTCAATGGTATATGGACACACTGATCTGTTCTGTATTTATTTATGCCTGCAATATTCTGTTGTGCTGAAGCAAAGCAAGAATGTCATTGTCCTATCTGGGACACATGACAATAAACTCTCTTGAATCTTGAGGAATATGGATCACATGAAACAGAATTAAAGGGCGCTCTTTTAGAAAGGAGGTCAGGAGGAACTGTTTTAGTCAGAGGGTAGTTAATCTGTGGAACTCATTGCCACAGAGGGCTGCGGAGGCTAAGTCAGTGGCTATTTTTAAGGCAGAGATGGACAAATTCTTCATTAGAACGGTGTCAAGGGTTATGGGGAGAAGGCAGGAAAGTGGGATTAGGAGGCAGAGATCAGCCGTGATTGAATGGCGAAGTAGACTAGATGGGCCGAATGGCCTAATTCTACTCCTATATCTTGTGAATTTGTGCTTAGATAGTTGGGGATGAGTTTAACTTGGCATCATGTTTGGCACAGACAATGTGGACTCTATTCCTGTGCTGCACTGTTCTAAGCGTAGTGTTCCATGTAACCAAGTCGAGGTGACAGTCTACATTTTGCACAGATCAACACAATGGGGATATCCGGGGGAGTGTTTTCCTAAACTATACATGCAAAGAGTGTGATGCCTGTTTCTAGTCGATGCTCATCCCACTTTTCATTACTCTGGCATTATAATTAATAGTAAGATTAAACGAGTACTTACCAGTACGAAGTTTGATCTGTATTTTATGAGGAGTTACGGTGAGGGATTAAGTGAAGACCCCAGCTCCAGTGCGCATGCGGCATACTTCGAAGCAGCGGTGTGAAATCACAGAATAGACACAATATTTGAAGTAAGATAGTAAAGATCACGAGACATCAGTTTATTAGCTTGATCTGTATAATGAGGGTGGGAGCGGCGGGCACTTAATCCCTCACCGTAACTCCTCATAAAATACAGATCAAACTTCGTACTGGTAAGTACTCGTTTAATCTTACTATTTTACTTCGGAGTCACGTGAGTGATTCCGTGAAGACTTCAAAGGTCTGTGATTTCAAACCGTGTAACAGTTTTTATTTCACTCGCTGCCGAAGTTTATGAGGGAGGAAGTGTTATCGTAATCAACCAGTGGATCTGCTTTCAAAAGAAACAGAAAGGTATTTGTTAACAATAACAACATAAAAGAGCTCCTCTGAGCTTAAATTAATATTGCAGTTTGTAATATTCTCCTGCAATTAAATCAGGTTTATCAACGGTTTATAATAAAAAATGTTCTGAACGCGGTTCCCTTGACCATTCTGCTGTATTGAAAATGTGGTCAACCGGGATGTCCATTCGTTCAGCCGCTGATATCAATGCTGCCCTAGTGGAATGGGATTAAATGTATTATTATCTATTCCGGCAGCTTTCAGTACCTGTTTGAGCCACCTTGGAGTGGTTTGGCTCGTACCCCGTTTTGGGTTACTGTGGTTGACCCATAGGCTTTCCTCTCCCTCTAAGATAGTGGGTTGTGTCTATATATAGTAGTAGATGGGTCACCACACTCAACCTGGACTCTGGTGGGTAGGCCCGGAATCCCACCAGTGAATCGGGCGTTCCTGGTCCATATAGCCATATAACGACTACAGCACGGAAAACACAGGCGATCTCGACCCTGCTAGTTCGTGCCGAATCCATATACCTGCGAGTTAGATTTTACCAGACCTAAATATGAACTTGATGCGTCTGGGGTAATCACCATGTATCCAGTCTAGTTTATGGAGTGACCGGACTCTTTGAGCGTGTACGAGAGCCATAAGCATGAGCCTTTTTTAAAACATAGATTAAGCAAGCTGAGGGATCTGGCTGGTGCCATTCTCTGAGGTATGTCAATATCACACCAATATCCCATACATGGGTATATACCTGGGTGTTTGGGGCTTATATTATAGTTGCCCTTCATAAGTTTACCTTCAGTGGATGGGATCCCATGCTCTGCTGACATGCGGTTTTAGATAAGCAGATAATGCGCTCCATGCTGTATTTACGGCACTGTAACTCACCTTTTAGTCATGGTGTAGATGTTCCAGGAACTCCAATACATCAGTGGTTGAATAGTTCGTTGTCCCTGCGTCGTGGCAGTATTTTACCCATGTTAGCTTTTAGTGACTGTTCGCAGGGATGCCGACATGGTGGTAATGGTTCCTTTGGATAATCCCAGTCCCTGGTAAGGTCTATTCAAAACCTGCACCCAGGAGTTTGATGTTTCCCTGGCATGGGTGGCTTATGCCTGATACTGGGTTGAGTCAGCAACCATGGTCCACTAGGGAAATCCATAGGTGACTCGCCCACCGTGTTGTGATGAACTGGGAACCATGGCTGTAGGCCGGTCGGGCACGTTCAATATCTCGGAGACAGATCCCATCTGTATTGCGAAGTGCCCGACGGATGAGGCAGAAGGGAGGAAGGCAAAGCAGAAATTCCCCCTTCCAGCGTATAGGCATCTATCGCTGCTGCCTCTAATCTGGTTCCTAAGTCACATACATGGGTTACTGGTGATTCCGTCTTGTGCAACCAAATTGATATCTGGCTTTCAAACTGCTTAATAAATTTAGCAGATATTTTGGGTTATGACATCTATTCAATGTAATCATAAATTGTACCCCGTGACATGGTGTCTCCTACTGTGTTCTAGCATCCTAGGACATAGGCAGCTGATAGTTAAAATGTCTTTTGACACACCATTGACAGATTTGTTTGACCAATTTGTTGCACAATAATGATTATTATGCTCCCCATATGGTTGATATAAGCCACCACCATAGTATTATCAATCCGTAACCACATATGTACGTGCTGCATTTGAAATGCATATGCTTTTTAGCCCAATAGGCGATCACCAATCCCAAGAAGTTGATGCCTGGTATGTGTAGTAACGATGTTTGTGACTTGGTCCATCTGTTACCTGTGCTGGATATGGAGTTTAGTTGCTCCCCAGCCTAAAGTACTGGCATTGGTTTTTAAAAATAACCAAGTTGGGATTGGTGATGATAATAGGGCTGAAAACTATGCCAAATATATGTCTGCCCACCACCTTAATTGTGATATAGCTTCAGTGGGTACATTCATGATTTGATTATAGTGACCCAAGTGTCTTGGCAAAGTAACAGTCATATGGACGGAATTGTTATTGAAGCCCAGATAATCCTTGGTAGTAACGCTTCAATTCTGGTTTATCTGGGCGTGGGATGAACCTCAGCTTTAGGGAGCTGTTTCGTAGCTAGAACTGCTCCACAGCTAATTCCTTTGTTTCCCCTAATATGAGGATATCATCCAATATGTGCCATGATTATGCTTGTTTTCTTAATATTTTCATGGCCATTTTTAATAGTTTAGGGCGGAGGTTTAGACCATATGAAATGCTATATGCTCCCATGGTTGCCCTAACCGGGATATCCATGATCCAGGTAAATATATTTAGGTACCTATAATGATCCTAGTGTATGGTATAAGATAGTTAGCATCTCCCATATCAATGCTCCCCATAGGTATCCTAGGGAGATCAGATGTCTGGCAGTGACAAAACTCCACCTCCATCTTAAAGTGGATATACTCAACAGATTTATTTAGTGATATTAGATCAATGATGATGCTACATTCATCATCTTTTATAGTTTTGGTGAATATATTCGATACCAATTCCAATCCGTTTAGTAATGTGCCTGTTTAGTTCAGCTTGCCTTCTCACTTCTCTTTTCTTAGAGGGAGAAACAGCCCTTTGGGCGCATTGCTGAACTGGCAGTAAAATGCCCAATTTGAATTCGTTTTTATCCTCTAATGCTGTTGAGTATATTTTGGTTATTTGTGACAGCATCCCATGCTTAGCCCACTCCCCATGCAGTTTAGTAGAACACCCTTGTTTTAGTGTAAACTGGGAGGAACCAGACTACCTACCTCCATGCTTGTTGTTTTTCATGAAGGCGTAGTTTGCTGGTATGCTGGTGCTGTCGGTGGGGCGGCGCATCTTCCCACGGCTCCGCTCTGGGCCCCGTCTAAAAAGAACTATGGGGATCTGCAGCGGTCACCAGGCTTTCACCAGTCCTTGTTTGATATTGCTGGTGGATGCCGAGGGGTGCTGCCAGCTGGGTGTTGGATGTGATGTCCTGCTCGTCCCATAGCCTGCTCCCTCTTCCCCGCAGCAGCGGTTTGCATAGCCCCATATATTCGGGGTTGCGGGCAGGTCTATATGCACCATCGTTCAGTCGAGTATCCCAAATATGGGAACATCTTAGGCGTCAGCACCAAAGGCGAGCAAAGGTGGTAACATCTTGACCTTCTGTAGAATTCGCTGCTTGTCTGTGAGTCTACGAGACCCAGCTGCCTGCGGATTTGCCTCTGGAAAGGCCTGTTCCTGCAGGGCTTTTGTTGGGAAGATGGTCGCGTGGAGGAGCCATGTAGTGGCCCACGACACCCAGTGGCTCTTCCTGATCCTGCTCCCCTGGCATACTGCTGTTCTCTTCCGCCTGCCCAGCACTTAAGCCAGCCCAGCCCTGGCCTCCTTAGCCCTTAAAAAAGGAGCATAAAGGATGCGCTAAATGGGAGGAGGCAAAGCACTCCACTCCGCTGTTGCATCAATCCCTCGACAAGGGAGATGGCTAGTGCAATAGCACTGGGGTAGGAGTCAGCTCCCTTGGCATTCAGCCAGTGCCCCTTTACACCGGCGGCACAGGGAGCGGCTCGGTGTCGAGTGAGCGGGAGCATTGAAATAGCTCCACCGCTACCGGTGGCTGCCTCCCAGATAAGGACCCTCGTGTGGAGTTGGGCAGGCAGTCCTTCTCCTGGAGGTGAACTTCATGACCTCCTCTGGTTTGGGGAGACAGACATACTCATTTTTGCTGTCTCCAACCTGTTCCAGCTTGGAGGAAGATGGCTCCTGTAGAACCTGTAAATTGGTAAGATTTCCCCTTACCTGCATGTAGAGGCTGCCTGCCGTTTTCCAGGCGGCGTTGTGGCGGTTCCCGGGCGGTGATTCTCCTGGTCAGGAGTCTGCAGGGCTGCCGGTCGGGTTTTTTAAAATTTTCCCGCCGGTCCGCGGCTGTACGGAACAGCTGTTCAGCGGACCGGCATAGCGCAGCTCCTAGCAGCGGTCCGCAGCGTTAGCGGTCCGGGTGGCACCTTGTCCCCGTCACTGTCGGCCCCACGCTGGAGTCGAAACGGGGCCCGCTCACCATGCCTCACTTTGCTCCCCCTGGAGCAAACACCACAAGGCCCGATTAAGGTAAGTACTTACCTCTCGTCCCTGGATGCGGGAGCGCCCGACTCCCGCTGGCTGCCGCGTTCTGCACGCTGTGCGATTATGCCGCATGCGCACTGGAGCTGGGGTCTTCACGGAATCACTCACGTGACTCCGAAGTAAAATTGCACAACAGGCTCAGAATGTGTACAGGCACATTGGATGAGATTGCAAACAGCATTTCATAAAAGGAGATGCCGCATCTGTAAAGTAATGTCAATATTTTGCCACTGTTCAAAGTATTGGTTTAGTTTAATACATTTTTCATTTTTCATGCCCAGTGTTGGTTCAGTTTAATACATTTTTCATTAAATCATCCATTGATAATAAGTATTTATACATCTTATCGTACCATCAAATATGCTCAGCTCATCGAACTGTTTCTCGCTTTGAAACATCTCCACATATAGAGAAACAGTGTAGCGAGGTTCCACTCTGATCGTCCAGGAGCACGTTTGAAAGTTGGGATAATTTTCAGGATATCCTGGACTTAATATCACTCCTGATGAGCTTCTGTGAACTTCATTCACAGGGCACTGTGCTGCAATCATAGAATGCAGGCGGAGATATGATTATTTACAAAGTACACAGGGTAAATACAAAAAGTATTTGCAGAAGCCCACAGGTATATATTTTATCTGACATCATGTTGAGTTTGAAGCTAGACACAAAGTGCTGGAGTAATGGACCTGCAGACCCACTTAGGCGATTTTTAGGCAACTGTCATAGTTGTAGCAGGTTGCCGAAAAAAGGGCGACTGGACTATTGGGCCTGTCCTACTTAGGCGATTTTTTAGGCGACTGCCGGAGAATACGACAATGGAATTCACCGGCGTCAGCACCGGCGACAACCTACGTCACCTGGCGCCGACCTACGACATCCTGGCGACAACCTACGACAGCACCTACGTCAAGCTACGCTCATTGGCATCAAACACATGGTCGCCACTGTCGGCAAAAATTTTTCAAGATGTTGAAAATCCAGCGGCGAGCAGAAAGACGCTACCACTCTTTGGGCGAATGAGGAGACTACTCATGACCATACAGGCGATACCCCGGCGACCACCATGTGGCGACAGCCCAGTCGCATGCAGTCGCCTATAGAATTGCCTAAGTGGGACAGGCCCTAACTCAGCGGGTCAGGCGGCATCTCTGGAGATTAGGAGACGTTTTGGCGCCAGGATCTTCTTTAGACTTTTCGGGTCCCGACCTGAAACGCCACCCATCCTTTTACACCAGACATGCTGCCTGACCTGTTGACTTACTCCAGCACTTTGTGTCTATCTTCAGTGTAACCAGCATCTGCTGTTCTTTTCTAATGTGTTCACTGGTTTCAGGAATGACTGGACCAAGATTTCATCTGTAACTGTGGGGTTCAACATTTCAGGTGTAAAATGAGCAGAACGCTCTCCTCAAAGTAAAGCAGTTTCCTATTTTCTTCTCAATTGTTTGAATCACAGCTTGTCTGACACAAATTCCTGGGCATTAACATCTTGGAAAACCTGTCCTTGGGGCATAGAAGAGTATTAGATATGATCTTTAGATATATATAGATCTAGTAAATATCTAATATATTTAGATATAGACACAAAATGCTGGAGTAACTCAGCCGAACAGGCAGAATCTCTGGAGAGAAGGAATGGGTGACGTTTCGGGTTGAGACCCTTCTTTAGACCTGAAGATGGTCTCACGAAGGGTCTCAACCCGAAATATCACCTATTCCCTCTCTCTCTCGAGATGTTGCCTGTCCCGTTGAGTTACACCAGCATTTTGTATCTATCTTTGATTAAAACGACCATCTGCAGGTCCTTCCTACACATATATATATATAGATATAGTATTAGTATTGATGAACATTACATCATAGATGTAATAACGAGGAAGGCACGCTTGCATTGTTGCTTTGTCAGATGTTTGAAGAGATTCAACATCTATAATCGGGCTTTACTAGACTGCATCATGCACATAAAGCCATTCCCTTTATCCAGTATCTGTACACTGTGGACGGCTCGATTGTAATCTTGTATAGTCTTTCCGCTGACTGGATAGCACACAACAAAAAAAGCCTTCCACTTTTTTTCCAAAAACATATCATTTACGTTACAATAAACTAAACCAAACTTAACCAAACTAAACTAAACTAATGTCACCGAATATTCCAACAAATGAATACAGGTGTACTGTAGAAAGCAGAAACATAGAACAGCTGATGCTGGTTTATATCAAAGTTAGACACACAGTGCTGGAGTAAGTCAGGGGGACAGGCAACATCTCTGGAGAACATGGACAGGTATCTTATGGGTTGGAACCCTTCTTCAGACTGAAAGATAGAGGTGGGGAAAAAAACTGGAGGTGAGAGAAGGCCAGAACAAATCAGGGCCGGCAACAGATGACCTCAGGAAACGTGGAGTGCAGGATGGCCCATTGTTAGCTGGGTGATAGCTAGAAGGATACAAGGATGTGAACAGGGGAACTGGGAGGACGATTAGGGTCTGGAATAGTCACAGAAGGGTCCCGACCTGAAATATCACCCATCCTTTTATTCAGAGATGCTGCGCAACCCGCAACACAGCATTTTGTGTTTATCTTCGGTAGTAAACACCCTGAATGGATGCACCATGGCCGAGTTTTAATGCACAGGATGCAAGAGGCTGCAGAATGTGTTGCGATCAACCCGGTCCATCATAGGCACAGCCCTCGCCAACGTCCACATGAGGTGCTGGCTCAAGGCGGTGGAATCCATCAACCCCACCATCCAAGCTGGGCACTTGTCCTACTGCTACCAGTGGGCAGGAGGTACAGAAACATGATGATGCAAGCCACCAGGCTCAGGAATAGCTATTTCCAACGGCTATCAGGTTCTAGAACCAACACACACAAACCTAATCTAACCTCAACAATGGAACATTACAGACCCTTTCAAACTCCCATTAACTTGTTTTTCTAATCGTGTTTGCACAAATGTCTCGGGTTCTATTTGGCATCTTTTTTTTACAACGCATGATTGACTTAAGTTTTTGTGTAGATAGACACAGAGTGCTGGAGTAACTCATGCTTCATTTGGAAACATTGCAGATCACATCCGAAGGAATTATCGGTTCTATTTTAACCATCTTGGGGAAATCATTCAACAGCTGCATATGGAGCTGAAACAAAGAAATGCAGATGCTCGATTATACCAAAGATAGATACAAAGTGCTGGAGTAACTTAGTGGGCCAAGTAGCAGTGTTAGAGAAAAAGGATGGGTGACGTTTCAGATCAGAACCCTTCGTCAGTCTGGTATGTAGGTGGGAGGCAACTGGAGGTAGATGAAGGCCAGAACAGATCAGGGCTGGCAACAGATAGCCAAGGAAGGGTGGAGCCCATAATGCCCCATTGTGGGCTGGGGAAGAGGTGATAACAAAGGATAACAAAGACAAGGATGCTTTTGTGCCTTTTAAAAGACATATGTACTTGCAATGCTTCTGCAAACAAGATTTTTGTTGCACTTGTGCATATGGCAATACAGTTGACATGACCTGTCTATACGGTTTCTGCTCTGTTTCTCACGTGCTTTGACTTACATTAACGATTAGTTTAGTTGAGTTTAGTTTATTGTCACGTGTACCGAGGTACAGTGAAAAGCTTTTGTTTGCTGCTATCCAGTCAGCTGAAAGACAATACACAATGTTCTCAATTCGCCAGCCTGCCCTGTTAACCCCTTCTGCTTGAGATGATAATCTGCAGCTGACTATGGAAGGAGATTTGCCGCTTCACCTGTCATCATTACTTACCTTCACAAGACGGAGGAATGCCTTCAAACTGCAGCTGTGTTAACAGTCTGCAAGTCATGAGTTCACTGCCGACAAGTGTATATCCCGGGGGACAATGGTACTTTACAACATCACCTTGTAAAAGAACACACTTCCATTTAATTTTTGTTTTAATAAAATACAGATTAACATACAGATGTTATTCATAACCCTTTCATAATCCCTCCCAATCAAACCCGGGTCACTGGCGCTGGGAGGCAGCAACTCTACCGCTGAACCACTGTTCTCAACTATGTAACACAAGGTGGCGCTGTGGAGTGGTTATTGGGGTGAATGACTTGACGTCAGCTTCATGAAGAAGCGGAGGAACCTCAGGCTATCTGGGAGGAATGTTGATGGAGAGAGAATCTGAGGGAGATCCATGGAGAAGGTAGGAGCTTGAAGTCACAAATCTGGAAAGTGACAGCGGTGGTGAAAATAGGAAGAATCCTGGATCAACATAGGAAGACAATGGAAAATGGTCGAGGTAGGATGAGATATAGAAACACGGAATTGCAGATACTGGTTTTCAGAAAATGGACACTGGAGTAACTCAACAGGTCATAGAGTCACAGTGATACAGTGTGGAAACGGGCCCTTCGGCCCAACTTGCCCACACCGGCCAACATGTCCCAGCTACACGAGTCCCACTTGCCTATGCTTGTTCCATATCCCTCCAAACCTGTCCTATCCATGTTCCTGTCCAACTGTTTCTAAAACGCTAGGATAGTCCCAGCCTCATATACCTCTTCTGGCAGCTTGTTTCATACACACACCACCCTTTGTGTGAAAAAGTTACCCCTCGGATTCCTATTAAATCTTTTCCCTTTCACCTTGAACCCATCTCCTCTGGTCCTCGATTACCCGAATCTGGGCAAGAGACTCTGCATCTATCAAATCTATTCCTCTCATGATTTTGTACAGCTCTATAAGATCACCCCTCATCCTCCTGCGCTCCATGGAATAGAGACCCAGCCTACTCAACCTCTCCCTATAGCTCACATCCTCTAGTCCTGGCAACATCCTCGTAAATCTTTTCTAAACCCTTTCAACCTTCACAATATCTTTCCTATAACATGGTGCCCAGAACTAAACACAATATTCTAAATGTAGTCTCATCAACATCTTATACAACTGCAACATGACCTTCCAACTTCTATGTTCAATACTCTGACTGATGAAGGCCAATGTTCCAAAGGCTTTTTGACCACCTTATCTACCTGTGACTCAACCTGCAAGGAACCATGCACCTGTACTCCTAGATTCCTCTGCTCTACAACACTACTCTGAGGCCGACCATTTACTGTGTAGGTCCTGCCCTTGTTTGACATCCCAAAATGCAACCTCACATTTCTCTGTATTAAATCCCATCAACCATTCCTCCGCCCACCCGGCCAATCGATCCATATCCTTCTGCAATCTTTCACAACCATCTTCACAACCTGCAAAACCACTCACTTTTGTATCAGGCAGCATCTCTAGAAAAAATGGACAGGTGATGTTTTTGGCTTCAGACTGATTGTGGGGGGAGGGGGGGAAAGGAAAGCTGAGAGAGAGGAGAGACAGATCAAAATGTGGACACAGGTGAGGGGGTGGGGGTGACAGGTGGTATCAAAACATTTAAGAAATCTGTTCCATGAAGCAAAGGTAGGTGAATACATTGAGGTTACCAGAGCAAATCATAAAGTGGATCTTGGGTTCGGAACGCTATGGTGGACATATTGAATACATTTAATTTCATTTTAATTTTGTTTTGTTCACTTTGACAATGAAGATAAAATCTTGCATAATGACTATGATTCTCAACATGATAAATATCTGCAAATCCTGTGAATCAATAGTGAATGCTTGAACTTGCCTATTTCATAGTCTTCATCCTCAGACAACACTGTGGCCAAAGGAACGACAGGTGGTGGTTGACACTTCTTGAGCCAGTAGGCTGGAAAACAGATGCAGTTTCAATTGGTCATTAGAACTGCTTAAAATATATTCATTACCAATGCATGTTTTTTTTATTCTGACAATAAAGCCTCTGGAAAGGTCATTTTAAAATTACCTGTAATTCATCCATCCGCTTGTATTTTGCTTTATTTTCCAGTCATTAGGACTTGGTCGATAATTAACTAATAAACAATGAATAAACATGTCGATGTTTTGCACAGCCTCAGGACATCTGAAGGCACTTGGCAGTACTTTTGTTGTTTTGTTGGATTAAAGGGAAACATGACAGCTAATTTGATCGAGGTCTTAAGTGTGGAGATATAGCATGGCAACTAGACCTTCAGCAGATAGGGGACCTGCACTCTTGCATGTCTTCAGCAGAAAGGGCCTGGAGAATCCTGAAATGATTCTCGATCCGAAATGTCACCCATTCCTTCTCCCCATAGATGCTGCCTGCCCCTCTGAGTTACTCCAGCATTTTGTGATCTAACTAAAACAATTCCTGTTTCTGCTGAAGCAATTCAAGTTGGGAGGGCCAAGCTGAAGATGAGGAATCCAACTTGCCATAAGGCTCCCAAGGCAAACTAACTTGATAGGCTCTGCTCAAATATAGCATGGCGGTAAAACAAAAATAAGTATTTTTCAGGAAGGTTTGCATCTCCAGGAACTCTCTGGAACTGACTCCATATGTTAAAATCTTCACCTTTTACAGATTCAACAAAATAACACTTGGGATAAACTTCCTCTGATCCTTAGAATTAAAAAAAAGTATTGCTCCTTTACCTCCATTTCAGTTGATGTACAGGAAAATCGAATCTAAATCTAATCATGATGCCAGATTAGCCTAATCTGCCTGCTCATGATCTATATCCATGAGCTATATCCATGATCTATATCCATATATATATTCGGTTGAAAGGAAATCGTAAAAATTGTAATCGGTTGAAAGGAAATCGTAAAAATTGTAATCGGTTGAAAGGAAATCGTAAAAATTGTAAAGAGCCATGGTTTTCAAGGGAAATTGGACACTTGGTTCGGAAAAAGAGGGAGATCTACAATAATTATAGGAAGCATGGAGTAAATGAGGTGCTTGAGGAGTATAAAGAATGTAAAAAGAATCTTAAGAAAGAAATTAGAAAAGCTAAAAGAAGATATGAGGTTGCTTTGGCAAGTAAGGTAAAAGTAAATCCGAAGGGTTTCTACCGCTATATTAATAGCAAAAGGATAACGAGGGATAAAATTAGTCCATTAGAGAGTCAGAGTGGACAACTATCTGCAGAGCCAAAAGAGATGGGGGAGATATTGATCAGTTTCTTTTCTTCGGTATTCACCAAGGAGAAGGATATTGAATTATGTGAGGTAAGGGAAACAAGTAGAGTAGCTATGGAAACTATGAGGATCAAAGAAGAGGAAGTACTGACACTTTTGAGAAATATAAAAGTGGATATGTCTCCAGGTCCGGACAGGATATTCCCTAGGACATTGAGGGAAGTTAGTGTAGAAATAGCAGGGGCTATGGCAGAAATATTTCAAATGTCATTAGAAACGGGAATAGTGCCGGAGGATTGGCGTACTGCGCATGTTGTTCCATTGTTTGAAAAGGGGTCTAAGAGTAAACCTAGCAATTATAGATCTGTTAGTTTGACGTCAGTGGTGGGCAAATTAATGGAAAGAATACTTAGAGATAATATATATAAGCATCTGGATAAACAGGGTCTGATTAGGAACAGTCAACATGGATTTGTGCCTGGAAGGTCTTGTTTAACTAATCTTCTTGAATTTTTTGAAGATGTTACTCGGGAAATTGATGAGGGTAACGCAGTGGATGTATATGGACTTCAGTAAGGCCTTTGACAAGGTTCCTCATGGAAGGTTGGTTAAGAAGGTTCAATGGTTGGGTATTAATGGTGGAGTAGCAAGATGGATTCAACAGTGGCTGAATGGGAGATGCCAGAGAGTAATGGTGGATGGTTGTTTGTCAGCTTGGAGGCCAGTGACGAGTGGGGTGCCACAGGGATCTGTGTTGGGTCCACTGTTGTTTGTCATGTACATCAATGATCTGGATGATGGTGTGGTAAATTGGATTAGTAAGTATGCAGATGATAGGTGGGGTTGCGGGTAATGAAGTAGAGTTTCAAAGTCTACAGAGAGATTTATGCCAGTTGGAAGAGTGGGCTGAAAGATGGCAGATGGAGTTTAATGCTGATAAGTGTGAGGTGCTACATCTTGGCAGGACAAATTAAAATAGGACGTACATGGTAAATGGTAGGGAATTGAAGAATGTAGGTGAACAGAGGGATCTGGGAATAACTGTGCACAGTTCCCTGAAAGTGGAATCTCATGTAGATAGGGTGGTAAAGAAAGCTTTTGGTGTGCTGGCCTTTATAAATCAGAGCATTGAGTATAGAAGTTGGGATGTAATGTTAAAATTGTACAAGGCATTGGTGAGGCCAATTCTGGATTACGGTGTACAATTTTGGTTGCCTAATTATAGGAAGGATGTCAACAAAATAGAGAGAATACAGAGGAGATTTACTAGAATGTTGCCTGGGTTTCAGCAACTAAGTTACAGAGAAAGGTTGAACAAGTTAGGGCTTTATTCTTTGGAGCGCAGAAGGTTAAGGGGGGACTTGATAGAGGTTTTTAAAATGATGAGAGGGATAGACAGAGTTCACGTGGAAAAGCTTTTCCCACTGAGAGTAGGGAAGATTCAAACAAGGGAACATGACATGAGAATTAAGGGACTGAAGTTTAGGGGTAACATGAGGGGGAGCTTCTTTACTCAGAGAGTGGTAGCTGTGTGGAATGAGCTTCCAGTGAAGGTGGTGGAGGCAGGTTCGTTTTTATCATTTAAAAATAAATTGGATAGTTATATGGATGGGAAGGGAATGGAGAGTTATGGTCTGAGCGCAGGTATATGGGACTAGGGGAGATTATGTGTTCGGCACGGACTAGAAGGGTCGAGATGGCCTGTTTCCGTGCTGTAATTGTTATATGGTTATATGGTTATATCCCTCCAGTTCCTGCATATCCGTGTGCCTGTCTAATGCCCCAATGCTATATTCCCACACCACCACCCCAGTCAGCACGTTCCAGGCACCCACCACCTTCAGTCTAAACAAAACTTGCCCCGCCAATTTCCTTTAAATTTTACCCCTCTCAACTTAATGCTGTGCCCTCGAGTCTTTAACATTTCCACCCTGGGGAAAAGGTTCTGACTGTCCACCCCGTCAATGCCTCGCATGAGTTTAAATCTTTCTCTTGTGTCTCCACTCTTTGCACTTTCAAAAAGCAATGGTAAAGCATGCCAGGCTTTTCCTGGCCACTTGACATTTCAAGTCGAAGACCTTACATCAGAAATGTTCCATTGAGCGTTAATGGCCAAGGGACATTAACTCCGTTTTTCCCAGCACAAAATCTGATTCTCTGCGTTTATTTCAGATTTTCTTACATTTGCAGTTTTTCACCCTTTTTCCCTTTGACAATCCAAACATTGACAGACATGGACTGCACGATTGATGGCTGCGTTTTAACACAGCCGTTGAGCCACTACATTGGGCAATGAAGCAAAGAGCAAACATGATTACCTTTGATAAATTTGCAATGTTAAAAATTAATCTCACTTCCTCCTCAACTTAAAAAGGATTTTATCAATTTCATTCATGTCAGCTGTGTTCAGTTGATATCATTCCCTTTCACAGTCACAGGTTCCAGGATCAAGCAACACCGCAGCGATTTGTACACAGAACTCTACTGTAATGGTGGCGTCAGACTGAGAAAAGGCGGCAGCCTCGCCAATCCGATCTTAAACCGAGGAAGTCTGACCAAGGGTCTCGACATGAATCGTCACCCATCCTTTTTCTCCAGAGATGCTGCCTGACCTGCAGAGTTACGCCAGCACTTTGTGTCTATCTTTGGCATAACCAGCGTCTGCAGTTCTTTGTTTCTGCTTTTTACAGAGAAACTATATAAGTTTGTTAGACTGTTCAGTGACATTAGTTTAGTGTCACGTGTATCGAGGTATAACAACCCAGCACTTTGTATCTATCTTTGGTAACAGTCTGTCTGTTTTTTCATCTTTTTTTTGTTATTTTTAGTGTGTTTTAAGTTTGTGTAAATGTTCTCTGGTTTGCTTTATATGGGGGTGGGGGAGGGGGTCGGGTGAAACTTTTGTTCGGTCTCTTATCTTGCTGGAGATGCGATTGTTTTCCAGGTCGTATCAATGGTGGCTCTGCGGCCTAACATCATTGTGCTGGAGGCCTCGCTCGGGATTGACTTTAAGCTCCACCATGTGACGTGGACTTACCACCTGCTTGGTATCGCTCCAACCCGGGAGAGACCGAGTCGGAAGCTCCAGAAGCCGCACGACGTTCGAGCAGCCCCGACCTGGGGTCAGGCCACTCAGCGCGGTGGAGCATAGATTCCCCCCTGATGCAGGAGCTGATCGCCCCAACAAGGAGGCACGCCGCTGGCTACGTGAATAAGATTGTCCCGTCAACGGAAGGCTCGAGGCCCCTGACCGCAGGAGGACAAAGAAGGGAAGAGATTGAACTTTTTTTTTACCTTCCATCACAGTGAGGAATGTGGAGGAGTCACTGTGGTGGATGTTTATGGTAAAATGTATTTGTGTGTTCTGTTGCTTTTTATTGGTATGACAGTATGGCAAATGAAATTCCTCGTATGTTGCAAAACATAGTTGGCTAATAAATTATTATTGTATTGTATTGTATAAACCCGCGTCTGCAGTTTTTTGTTTCTGCTTTTTACAGTGTTTCTGTATAAGTATTTGGTGATATTAGTTTAGTTTAGTTTGGTTTACGATACACGTGCTGTACCTCGATACAGCTCGGTACACGTCTAAGTCAATTTGATGTGACAAATAAAATTGACTTTGACTTGGATGTGTACTGAGGTGCAGCACTCCAGCACTTTGTGTCTATCTTTGGCATAAAGCAGTATCTGCAGATCCTTTCCACACAGACTTGTCCATTCACCGCAGGTGGATACAAATGACCTCGTTTTAAAGACATTTTGCTTAAGTGTACAGGACAATATTTATTCCCCATTTAACATTTGTGGAACCCAATTATTTGATCATTATCACGGGTGAGTTTATCGAGCACAATTGGCTGTATAATTTTCTACAATGCAATGGAGAGGACAACTCAAGTGTACCATTTAAAGCAGCATTAGTAGCATCTCCGGCCTCATTAGGAAGATGAGAATGATCTGTTGTGCTGCATACCCTCACAGTGTGCCTTTGACCACTGGGGCTGAGAGACTTACTTTCTTTGAGACTTACTTTACTTTAGAGATACAGCACGGAAACAGGCCCTTAGGCATACTGAGTCCACGCCAATCAGTGATCACCCCGTACACTAACACTATCCTACACACTCGGGACATTTTACAATTTTACCAAAGTCAATTAGCCTACAAACCTGTACGTCTTTGTAGTGATGGAGGAAACCAGAGCACCTGGAGAAAACCCACATGGTTACAGATAGAACGTGCAAACTCCGCACTGATAGTACCCATAGTCAGGATCGAACTTGGGTCTCTGGTGCTGCAAGACAGCAACTCTACTGCTGTACCAATATGCTACCTAACACTTGCCTCACTAAATAGGCCCAACGGTGGAGAGGTAAATAATTAAATAATTAAAAATAAATTAGCTGGCATTCCTTTTAGCTTGATAATGGCTATATATCTTGCAGTGTTGATGTCTTGCCCCTTATTCTTAAACTGTGGCCCCTGATTCTGGACTCCCCCAACATCGGGAAAATGTTTCCTGCCTCTAGTGCGTCCAAGCCCTTAAAAACACTTATATGTTTCAATGAGATACCCTCTCATCCTTCTAAACTCCAGAGTGTACAAGCCCAGCTGTTCCATTCTCTTTGGTTTTGTGGTACAATGAGCCTGCACGTGATCTAAACCTCTCCATTTCCGGCACACCTTTGTGATATATGGGGCTTATCAAAATCTAATCAACAAAGACAAAAATGATGTAAGATCCATTAAAATTATTAGATCCTGACAGGTGCCTCAAGAAGGCATAGAAACATAGAAACATAGAAAATAGGTGCAGGAGTAGGCCATACGGCCCTTCGAGCCTGCACCGCCATTCAATATGATCATGGCTGATCATCCAACTCAGTATCCTGTGCCTGCCTTCTCTCCATACCCCCTAATCCCTTTAGCCACAAGGGCCACATCTAACTCCCTCTTAAATATAGCCAATGAACTGGCCTCAATTACCTTTTGTGGCAGAGAATTCCACAGATTCACCACTCTCTGTGTGAAAAATGTTTTCCTCATCTCGGTCCTAAAAGATTTCCCCCTTATCCTTAAACTGTGACTCCTTGTTCTGGACTTCCCCAACATCGGGAACAATCTTCCTGCATCTAGCCTGTCCAACCAGGCATGGTTCTGTACTACAGCTAATTTGTATGGCTCCTCTTGGAGAAGCTGGGAGATTCAGCACTGGAAAGTTCATTCATAGAGTCATAGAATCACACAGCATTGAAATAGAACCTTCGACCCAACTTGGCTATGTTGCCCACAATGCCCCATTTGTCAGTGTATGGCCCATGTCATTGGGCAAATGGCATAGAAGTGTGAAAACACACACTTCTGGGTTCAGTTTCTACCCAGCTGTTATCAGGCAACAGAATCATCCAACTGCAAGTAGAGAGCAGTCCTGAACTACTATCAACTGTACCTCATTGGTGGCCCTTGGAATATCTTTGATTGGACTTTACTAGTTTTATCTTACACTAAACATTATTCACATTATTCCTTTTTATCATGCATCTGTATCCAAATGCCATTTAAATATGGTTCATGTGCTTTTTAAGACAAAATAATATAACATGCACACTATCAAATTACATCTCTATCTAATCTGTATTTTCAACCAAAATATGGTTATTGGATATGACTTCTTTCATATTGTCTTTTGGTGATAGTATCAATTCAATTAGTTGTCTTCAACAGTACTAAACCCAATTTCTACTCCTGGTCTAAAATAACAATAAACAATTTTTGAAAGTGATCTTCTTGGAGAGATGAAGGGCTTGATGAAAAATACTTCAAGGAATAATTGACATTAATGCAGAGAATTTCAGAAATATTTTCTAGTTCAAAGGGTTTCTAATTTTCATCTTGCAAAAGTATGATTCAATATGCACCAAATACCCCATACGACATCAGATCATATGGAACTTATGGTCAATATTCAATGAAGACTCACAGCAACAAGTACCACAACCTCTACCACAACCAGAGAGCAGTGCTAAACTACTAGCTACCTCTTTGGTGACCCTCGGTCAGACTTGATCAGACTTTGCTGGCTTTCCTTTGCACTAAACGTTGATTTATCCTGTATCTGCACACTGTAAATGGATCGATTGTAATCATGTATTGTCTTTCTGCTGACTGGTTAGCATGCAACAAAAGCTTTTCACTGTACCTCATGACAATAAACTAAACTAAACTAAGTACCTCGTGACAATAAATTAAACTAAACTAACTATTCACGTCATTATACTGTAAAGCCAATTTGTGCTGAGCTGATGCATATATATATATGGCATCAGCTCAGTCACACAGCATGGAAACAGGCCCTTCGGCCCAACTTGCCCATGCTGACAAAGATGCCCTGTCTACACTTGTCCCACCTGCCTACATTTGACCCATATCCCTCTTACTCTCTCTAATCCATGTATCTGTCCAAAAGTATTTTATATGTTGTTACAGTACTTGCCTCAACTATCTCCCCTGGCATCTTGTTCCATACACCCACTACTTTCTGTATGAAAACAATTCCCTCAGTTTCCCATTCCTATCGATTCCCCTATTCTCGGTAAAATACTCTATGCATTCACACCTATCTATCTCCCTCATAATTTCACCCCTCATCCACCTGCAATCCAAGGAATAAAGTCCTAGCCTGCTCAACCTCTCCCTGTAGATCAGGCCCCCAGATTCTGGCAACATCCTTGTAAATTTTCTCAGCACCCTTACTAGCTGAACGACATATATGTTCAGTAGAACATTGTGGTGCAGCGGTAGACTTGCTGCCTCACAGCATCAGAGACCCGGGTTTGATCCTGACTACGGGTGCTGTCTTTACGGAGTTTGTACATTTTCCTGTGAATGCATGGATTTTCTCCGGGTGCTCCAGTTTTCTCCCACTGTCCAAAGATGTGCTGGTTTGGAGGGTAATTGGCTCTTGTAAATTTCCCCTAGTGTATAGGATAGAACCAGGGTACGGGGTGATCGTCGGTCGGTGCAGACTCGTTGGGCCGAAGGGCCTGTTTCTGCACTGTATCTCTAAAAATACAGTGGCTTGCAAAAGTTTTCATACCCCTTGAACTTTTCCACATCTTGTCACGTTACAACCACAAACGTAAATGTATTTTATTGGGATTTTATGTGATAGACCAACACAAAGTGGCGCATAATTGTGAAGTGGAAGGAAAATGATACATGGTTTTCAAATTTTTTTACAAATAAAAAACTGAAAAGTGTGGCGTGCAAAAGTATTCAGCCCCCTTTACTCTGATACCCCTAAATAAAATCCAGTGCAACCAATTGCCTTCAGAAGTCACCTAATTAGTAAATAGAGTTCACTTGTGTGTAATCTAATCTCATTATAAATACCGCTGTTCTGTGAAGGCCTCAGAGGTTTGTTAGAGAACATTAGTGAACAAACAGCATCATGAAGCCCAAGGAACACACCAGACAGGTCAGGGATAAAATTGTGGAGAAGTTTAAAGCAGGGTTAGAAACATAGAAACATAGAAATTAGGTGCAGGAGTAGGCCATTCGGCCCTTCGAGGCTGCACCACCATTCAATATGATCATGGCTGATCATCCAACTCAGTATCCCGTACCTGCCTTTTCTCCATACCCTCTGATCCCCTTAGCCACAAGGGCCACATCTAACTCCCTCTTAAATATAGCCAATGAACTGGCCTCAACTACCCTCTGTGGCAGAGAGTTCCAGAGATTCACCACTCTCTGTGTGAAAAAAGTTTTTCTCATCTCGGTTTTAAAGGATTTCCCCCTAATCCTTAAACTGTGACCCCTTATCCTGGACTTCCCCAACATCGGGAACAATCTTCCTGCATCTAGCCTGTCCAGCCCCTTAAGGTTAGGTTATAAAAAAATATCCCAAGCTTTGAACATCTCACGGAGCACTGTTCAATCCATCATCCGAAAATGGAAAGAGTATGGCACATCTGCAAACCTACCAAGACATGGCCGTCCACCTAAACTGACAGGCCGGGCAAGGAGAGCATTGATCAGAGAAGCAGCCAAGGTAACTCTGGAGGAGCTGCAGAGATCCACAGCTCAGGTGGGAGAATCTGTCCACAGGACAACTATTGGTCGTGCACTCCACAAATCGGGCCTTTATGGAAGAGTGACAAGAAGAAAGCCATTGTTGAAAAAAAGCCATAAGAAGTCCCGTTTGCAGTTTGCCACAAGCCACGTGGGGGACACAGCAAACATGTGGAGGAAGGTGCTCTGGTCAGATGAGACCAAAATTGAAGTTTTTGGCCTAAATACAAAACGCTATGTGTGGTGGAAAACTAACACTGCACATCACCCTGAACACACCATCCCCACTGTGAAACATGGTGGTGGCAGCATCATGCTGTGGGGATGCTTTTCTTCAGCAGGGACCGGGAAGCTGGTCAGAGTTGATGGGAAGATGGATGGAGCCAAATATAGGGCAATCTTGGAAGAAAACCTGTTAGAGTCTGCAAAAGACTTGAGACTGGGGCAGAGGTTCACCTTCCAGCAGGACAACAACCCTAAACATACAGCCAGAGCTACAATGGAATGGTTTAGATCAAAGCATATTCATCTGTTAGAATGGCCCAATCAAAGTCCAGACCTAAATCCAATTGAGAATCTCTGGCAAGACTTGAAAATTGCTGTTCACAGACGCTCTCCATCCAATCTGACTGAGCTTGAGCTATTTTGCAAAGAAGAATGGGCAAAAATGTCAGTCTCTAGATGTGCAAAGCTGGTAGAGACATACCGCAAAAGACTTGCAGCTGTAATTGCAGCGAAAGGTGGTTCTACAAAGTATTGACTCAGGGGGGCTGAATGCTTTTGCACGCCACACTTTTCAGTTCTTTATTTGTAAAAAAATTTGAAAACCATGTATCATTTTCCTTCCACTTCACAATTATGCACCACTTTGTGTTGGTCTATCACATAAAATCCCAATAAAATACATTTACGTTTGTGGTTGTAACGTGACAAAATGTGGAAAAGTTCAAGGGGTATGAAAACTTTTGCAAGCCACTGTATACAAAACTAAATACATATACTAAAGTAAAACTAAAACTAAACTGAACTGAAACTAAACTAAATCTAACACTGAAGCAAAACTACGATGAAACTAAAAGAAAACTAAACTGAAACTAATAATAAACTAAATCTAAACTAGAACTAAACTAAACTAAACGAAAAATAAACTAAAATAAATTAAACTAAACTTAAACGAAACTAAACTTAAACTAAACTAAACAAAAACTAAAGTTACACAAAAACTAAACTAAAACTTAACAATAACATGTCGATCAAATATAACATTTCCCAATGCAGAGTTAAATATTAAATGGAGAAGAATAATGAATAATGAAGTCGGGGAGCACTGGAAGCTGGATAATTGGCTAATGTAAATAATACTTCACAAAGGAAACTGACCAAGCAAGGTAATATTCGTGTGTGTGTTAGTTTCTTTATAAACCAGTAGCAGACGCTGCTGAAGCAAACTGACCGTGAAAATTGAGGACGAAGAATCCTCCTCCGGAGAAGTCGCTGTGGAACCTGATGAGGACCTGGTTGGTGGAGCTGTGCGCAGATTCCAATGCCGTGTTGCCACTGAAGACTCCTAGCTGTGAAGCTGCCTGGTCGGGTCCGTCCCTGCGAAAGAAGACAAGTGCGTCTGAAAATCAGTGAAGTTGTCTTAAAGTGTCACAGAGTGATACAGCGGCCCAACTTGTCTTAGAGTGTCACAGAGTATCCCTCGGCCCAACTTGCCCACACTGACTAACGTGTCCCAGCTACACTAGTCCTACCTGCCTGTGTTTGGCCCATATCTCTCAAAACCTGTCCAATCCATGTACCTGTCTAAGTGTTTCTTAAATGTTGCAATAATCCCAGCCTCAACTACCTCCTCTGGCAGCTCGTTTCATACACCCACCACCCTTTGTGTGGAAAAAGTTACCCTTCAGATTCCTATTACATATTTTCCCCTTTACCTTAAACCTGTGTCCTCTGGTTCTCGATCCCCCTATTCCGGGAATGATGTGGTGTATCTACCCGATTTTGTAGACCTCTATAAAATCACACCTCATCCTCCTGCGCTCTGAGGAATAGAGTCCAAGACTTCGCAACCCCTCCCTATAGCACAGACCCACAAGTCCTGGCAACATCCCCGTAAATCCCAGGTGCCTTGTCCAAGGTGTAAATGGACAACTTTTTACTTCTATCTGTGAAGACTGAAGCAGCAAGATTCGGGAGGTCAGTTCAAAGCACAGCAATGGTCGGTTTTATATACGCCAGCCATCCATTCAACTGGAAGTCTATTAATTAAAAATGCAACATTAATTTCCTGAGCCACAAGGAACATCATACATCACCACATCCAACAGTGGAATCACACGTGCCTTCCTGCTTTTCAAGAGTCATCGAGTGATACAGCGTGGAAACGGGCCCTTCAGCCCAACTTGACCACGACGACCAACATGCATCATCTCACACTAATCCTCCCTGCTCACACTTAGACCATATGCCTCTAAACCTGTCCTATTCATGTACTTGTCTAATTGTTTCTTAAACGTTGCGATAGTCCCTGCCTCTGGCAGCTTGGTCCATACACCCACCACCCTTTGTGTGTCCCATAAAATCTTTCCCCATTCATTTTAAACCTATGCCCTCTGTAATAACACTTACTACTGTAGACATCTTATGAAATATAAAGAGCATCAACACCAAAATATTCATACAGAGGCTTCCAAATTGTTTTGGTACCATGTTACTAAAACAATTTGGAAGCCTCTGTATAACTCTTTATATTTCATAAGATGTCTACAGTAGTAAGTGTTATTACAGAGGGCATAGGTTTAAAATGAAGTGTTTGCCGTTTAAAGGTCATGGCTGTGGATTTAATTTGGAATAAATGTTACATTCATGAGGTAACAAATCAATTAACTAAGTCTCCTCAAAATCATTAGTTACCTTACAGAACGAGGTTTTATAAAATAACACTTATTACTAAAGGCATCACTAAACCATAGGACCTTGGGATATTTTGTAAGTCTTCTTGCCTCCAGCTACTGTTCTTCCCCTGAGGGATTTTAAACTCCTCCATTTCAATTACATGTTGGATCAATAATTTGACATTGACGGAGACGCTGTTCTCCAAATCTACATTGGGCTGTTGAACTTCCTGACAGAATTCCAGGGAACATTCAGATGGAGCTGAAGTCAGGAGGTAGATAGACAGGGAGTAAACTAAAGTCCACAAATCATAGGAGCAGAATTAGGCCATTCGGCCCATCAACTGTACTCCTCCATTCAATCATGGCTGATCTATCTTTCCCTCTCAACCCCATCCTCCTGCCTTCTCCCGTAACCCCTGACATCCTTACCAATCAAGAATCTGTCAATCTCTGCTTCAAAAATAAAGAGAAGCAGGAATAGAGAAAGCAGGGATTCTGCAGAAGGACTTGGACAGGTTGAGGGAGGGGCAGAGAAATGGCAGATGGAATATAGTGCTGTAAAGTGTGGAGTCATGCATTTTGGTGGTAGAAATAAAGGCGTAGACTAATTTCTAATTGGGGAGAGAATCCAAAAATCTGAGCTCCAAATAGACTTGGGAGTGCTGATGCAGGATTCCCCAAAAGTTAATCTGCAAGTCAAATCAGTTGTAAAGAAAGCAAACTCAATGCTAGTATTTATTTCAAGAGGGCCTGTATACAAAAACTGGGATGTAATGTTGAGGCTCTATAAGGCGCTGGTAATGCTGCATTTGAAATATTGTGAGCAATATCTGAGGAAAGATGAGCTGGCTCTGGAGAGGGACCAGAGGAGGTTTATAAGAATAGTCCCAGAAATTAGTAGATTAACCTATGATGAGCGTTTGTCGGCACTGGGTCTGTACTCGCTGGAGTTTAGAAGAATGAGGGGAGACCTTATTGAAACATACAGAATAGTGAAAGGCTTGGATAGAGTGGATGTGGAAAGGATGTTTCCACTTGTGGGAGAGTCTAAATGGGAGAGCAGAATTAAAGGACGTTCCTTTAGGAAGGAGATGAGAATAAAGTTTGATGCAGAGGGTGGTGAATCTGTGGAATTCTTTGCCACAGAAGGCTGTGGAGGCTGTCAGTGGATATTTTTAAGGCAGAAATAGATAGATTCTTGATCAGTACAGGTGTCAGAGGTTATGGGGAGAAGGCAGGAGAATGGGATTAGGAGGGAGAAATAGATCAGCCATGATTGAATGACGGAGTAGACTTGATGGGCTGAATGGCCTCATTCTACTTCTATCACTCATGGCCTTTTGGCCCATTGAAGGCTTACACAGCCATCTGTGGCAATGAATTCCACATAATCACCACCCTCTGACCAAGGAAATTCCTCCTTGTCTGCTTTCTGAAGGTACGTCCTTTTATTTTGAGGCTCTGCCCTCTGGTCCTAAACATTGTCTCCACATCCACTCTCTAACCCTTCCTTTCATTATTCGGAGAGTTTCAATTAGGCCCCCCCATCATCCTTCTAAACTCCAGCGAGTACAGGCCCAGTGCTGTCAAACCTTCATCATACATTTAACCCATTCATCCCCGGGATTATCCCACATCAGCACATTCTACCTCGGATATTGTCCCCAAAATGGCTCACAATACTCCAAATGCGGTCTGACGCGCCTCAGCATTGCATACCTGTTTTTATATTCTAGTCCACTCAAAATAAATGGGAACATTGCATTTGCCTTCCTTACGACTGATAAGCTTAAATGCCTAGTCTGATTTGCCTTCAGAAAGACTATTCTAACATTAAATATCAATTTCCATGCTTGTATGTCATTAAAATCAGCATTAAAATGTGAGTGGAGGATTTTAATAGGTGGCAGCTTCCCTTTAGTGAGACCTGGACAATTAGACTGACAATCTGATTTTAAAATATATTGTAACTTGTCCTGACTGGAGTGAATTAAATCACAATCAACTTCACTGAATAATGTCATTGAAGAAAGATGTGAATATTTTACATTCATACACCGTCTGAGGCGTGCTAAAGGCAGCAAAAGTTTGGCGCAGCGGTAGAGTTGCTGCCGTTTAGTGCCAGAGACCTGGGTTTGATCCTGACTATGGTTGCTGTCTGTATGGAGTATGTACGTTCGACCTGTGACCGCATGGGTTTTCTCCGGGTGCTCTGGTTTCATCCCACCATGCCGCCCCTAGTATTGTGTTTAATTTTGGTCACCAGGTAATAGGAAATATATTATCAAGCTGGAAAGGATATAGAGAAGATTTACAAGGATGTTGCCAGGACTTGAGGGCCTGAGCTATAGGGGGAGGTTGGGCAGGCTAGGACTTTATTCCATGGAGCACTAGATGATGAGGGGTAAATTTAAAGGGGCGTATAAGATCATGAGAGGAATAGATAGGGTAAATGCATAGTCATTTACCCAGAGTTAGGGAATCAAGAACAAGAGGTAATTGGTTTAAGGTGAGGGGGGAAAGATTTAATCGGAACCTGAGGAGCAACGGTTTTTACACAGTGGTGGGTGTGAGGAATAAGTTGCCAGAGGAGGTAGTTGAGCCAGATACTATCACAATGTTTAAAAAAAACATTTGGACAAGTACATGGATAGGATAGGTTTAGAGAAATATGGGTCAAACGCAGGAAGGTGGGACAAGTATACTGCCCTAATTTGACTTTGTCAAAATTGAGTTATTGCTTGTTTTAGGGTATTTGAGATATGCTCTACACAATGGTGAACAAAACAAGTCTTCTCTGAGTACAATTTGAAGATATTTATACCAGAGAAGTAAGAAATTCCATCACAGAGAGCTGAAAGAAAAACACGTTTTCCTCATTTACAAGAAAACGCCTTTCTGTCAGTTGCTTCCTTTTGTCAAAGGAGGGCAGTATAGATGGGACATGTGGGTCGGTGTGGGCTAGTTTGGTCGAAGGGCCTGCTTCCATGCTGCATGACTATGACTCTCTGCGGCTTTCTATGGCTCTCCATGGTTCTCAATGGTGCTCTGTGGCTCCATGACCCTGTCATGTAACAATGTAGCGGAACAGGTCAGAGGTTGCATATCCTACAGGGAGTGACATCTGCTACAGACTCTCAGGTGAGGTATGGTCAGCTGAATATACCTGGCTGTATTTCTTGCTCTTTCTTTCAATCACAGAAGGTTTAGTCTGTGCTTTTCTTCTCAGGATATTTTGTAAATTTCCCGCAAATCATTGAAAAATGCACATGTGGATGAATGAAATATACATCTTTCAGATCCCAGCAGAGATACTCTTCTGGGGAGAGTGGATGTTTCCACTAGTGGGAGTATCTAGGACTAGAGGGCACAGCCTCAGAATAAAAGGACGTACCTTTGTAGAATGGAGATAAGGAGGATTTTATTTCATCAGAGGATGGTGAATCTGTGGAATTCATTGCCACAGACAGCTGTGGAGGACAAGTCTTTGGGCAGTTTTAAGGTGGAGATGGACTTATTCTTGATTAGCATGGGTGTCAGGGGTTACGGGGAGAAGGCAGGAAAATGGGGTTGAGGGGGAAAGATAGATCAGCCATGATTGTTTGGCGGGTGGACTCGATGGGCCGAACAATTTAATTTTGATCAAATGACTTATGAACATGAAAAATGCTATGAAAAAAAGAGGGACATATCATCTTGGCATGGGTGGAAGAATGTAGGAGGAAGAGAACCAGACTGAAGTGGAAACAGAAGAAGAAAAAATTGTGACCTGATGAGACTTTTGGAATATGGGCCAATTCATGAACTTCTCTATAAAGCAAGAGGAATGAGCTATTACCTGCTAGTGCGAGTGCTACAGTGGGCTAAGTATGGGTTTGGAATTCCATTACCATAACCAATTATGCTGTTGAAACTATAGAAGACAAAAAATTGCCACAAAACCCACAACCTGTAATTTAGCCTAAACATTTTTACAAACCACCACTAAACCACAGACACTATTTTTCGTTGCAGCGCAATTACATGCCTCTGTTGACCAGATTACATTTCAGTTCAACTTTAGGTAATAGGGTTAAGAAATGAAGGAGAGAATAAATCTTTTCTCCGTGTCTAAATCTACATCCCAACTGATGCTGAAAAGTAATGCGACTTCGTAAACGAATCCGGAATTAAACCATTATGATAATAACCAGTTGGAACCTGACAAGAAATTAAATCAAATTTTCTGAATGCATTTGGTTCAAGACTTTTCTCGGCAGTTGTTACCAGTTTAATAAATTAATCAATAGAAACATAAATTCACTGGCTGTAAATAAATGGATAAATAATTAATGACCTGCAACATATTTTGCCACACGCCAGCATTACGTTTAGTATCGAATTTAGAGATACAGCATGGAAACAGGTCCTTCGGCGCACTGAGTACATGCCAACCATCCATTATGCTTTGGACTTTAGACAATGGGAATACGGCGCCCAAACAGGATCTGCAGCCCACCGAGTCCACGTGGACCAACGACCACGCCGCACACTAGCACTGTACTAGACATTAGGCACAATTTACAATTTACAAAAGCTAATTAACCTACAAACCTGTAAGTCGCTAGAGTGTGGGAGGAAACCGGAGCACCTGGAGAAAACCCACGCAGTCACATGGAAAACGTACAAACTCCGTACAGACAGCACCCGTAGTCAGGATCGAACCTGGGTCTCTGGAGCTGTGAGGCGGCAACTTTATCACTGCGCGACACTGCCACCCTTTCACACCAATTCTATGTTATCCCACTTTCTCATCCACTCATTGCACTTCAGGAGTAATTTTACAGTGGCCAGTTAACCTACAAACCCACACATCTTTGGAGCTTGGGAGGAAAGTGGAGCACACAGACATTAATGCACTTCGCTCGCCTCCATGACACATAAACCTATCGCCTAGACTTCTCTGGCACACACTATAAACAGCATTTCCAAATGCAAAACCGTGGCATCATAACAGTAGTTCTGTTTTATGGAACAGTCATAAAATGACCTGATGATTCAATATTTTACTCTTTTAGCATTAAGGTTGCGAGTATCTTTTTGTAGACTATTGGTCCGCAAATAATCATCGTCTTAACTAAGCAGGTAAAAATCATACCACACAGCAATGTAGTCGTTGACTGGTTCTGTCTGCAGCAGAGTGAAATTAATGTAGATCCCATGTCCAGAAGGTACAGTAATTAGCCAGCTACAGTCCTTTGAGTTGGGGTACTCATTTGGGAAGCCAGGAGAGTAGATGGTACCATTCCGAGAAGTTATGTTAAGGCCACATGGAGCTATAAAGCAAACAAACAGATAAATGGTTACACAAGTAACATTAGATATTATTAACACATTTGATCTTTGGCTTCCATTAGAATTTCAAAATCCATTGTAGCATTTGTTTTCATTTAAGGCAAATATATAACTTCATGTTTCTTTTGAGTTTGAGTTTATTTTATTGTCACGTGTACCGAGGTACAGTGAAAGCCTTTTGTTGCATGCTAACCAGTCAGCGGAAAGACAATACATGATTACAATCCAGACATCCAGTGTACAGATACACTACAAAGGGAATAATGTGAATAACATTTAGTGCAAAATGAATCCAGTAAAGTCCAATCAAAGTTAGTTTAAAGGACTTCAATGGGGTAGTCAATCAGATTCTCCCTAACTACCTGTATAAAGATTCTGAAGTAAAGGGAAGGAAAGACTAAGTCAGGGAATTAAAAATCCAAGGGTCTCCAATGAAGTAGATAGTAGTTCAGGACTGCTCTCTAGTTGTTGGTAGGATGGTTTTCCCCCAAATCCATGAAAATAAAGTTTGGCATTTTCTGGATATTGACCTCTATCAAGGTGATTTGTGAACAATCTGAGAGCACTGTTGATGAATCCAACGAATACAGCAAAATTTTCATCTCGATGGAGTTTAGAAGGATGAGGGGACACCTCATTGAATCTTAACGAATGGTGAAAGGCCTGGATAGAGTGGATGTGGAGAGGATGTTTCAACTTGTGGAAGAGCCTCAGACTAGAATGCATGGGCTCAGAATTAAAGAATGTACCTTTAGAAAGGTGATGAGGAGGAATTTCTTCAGTCAGAGGGTGGTGAATCTGTGGAATTCATTGCCACAGACTAGTAGCAAGGGCCAAGTTGTTGGATAATTTTAAGGCAGAGATTGGCAGATTCTTGATTAGTACAGGTGTCAAGGGTTACAGGGAGATGGCAGGAGAAAGGGGTTGAGAGGGAAAGATAGATCAGCCATGATTGAATAGACTTCATTGAGCTGAATGGCCTAATTCTGCTCCTATCACTTAGGAATAGGAATTTTATTGATAGGAAGCTGCCACTGGAGATTTCCTTTGATCAGCAGCCTGACTAATTTTTTGGGCTGCAACTTGAACCATGAAATGTTGTGTGTGGTCTGAGTGGCGCAAGTAGAATCAACGATTAACCTCTTTGATTGCATCCAGTGACAGGTTATTACTAAATTTAAGAAGTGCTGCAACAAGATTAACAGGAGTCAACACCAAACAGATATTTTTCCATTTGGTCATGGCAGGAATTCATTGCACGTTTCACATAGCAACGTTTATTTATCTTGAACAAACTCTGAGTTCTGAAGAAGGGTCTCGACCCGCAGCGTTACCCATTCTTTTTCTCCAGTGATGCTGCCTCACCTGCTGAGCACTTGCTTGAGCACTTTGTGTCCATCTTAACCTCCATTTTCTTTTCCACCTCTTATTTCTTGTTTTTTTTTTAAGAGAAAGAAAACAATCTGGCTGAAATGGAAATTATAATAACTGACTGAAGAGCTGTGTGTGAAATGTGTTTTGGGAACTAGAGTAAAAACAGTGGCAATGCATATTTTTTACCCTGTTGGCAAATTTTCCAACATATTTTTCCATTTTCTTTAAAGGATCTGAACAACAAAAGTGTAAAATAAACCTCTCTGCTAGCATGCTGGCACCATTTTAGTTGACTGTTCAAAACAAGTTTCCATGTTATTTAGAAAACCTCTCTCCCATTTGTCTAACAAATGGGTGCAATAAAAGGCACTACCCCCTGATCAGTTTTATTGCCCTCAGCTTGGTTTACAATGTTTATTTAAACCAAACGAGTGCCACTGTAGAGGCTAAATAGTATGATAAATGTATGATCTCACTAACGTCCCCTTCACTATGTTGGCCTCTTTCACATCATATTTCCCCAGTATTTATGCTCTTAGATTAAACAGATTACAAACTACATCTAATTCCTTCATCAAGAAGCTCAGCAAAAATGTAGATGTGCTGACAGTATAATTTCAAGTCAACTAGAATGTTGAGAAGCATCTCTGGCTTATCGTTGACACAGGTTCCTTCAAACCTACAGAATAAGCCAGGTTGCAAACGAACCCCATCTCCCATACTGTGGAACTCAGTCATGTTATTCCTGTACATAAACCTGACGAGGTGCACTGTTCGTTGTTCCTCAATTCTGTTCACAAAAGAATAGTTCAGTTGGGAGAGCGTTAGACTGAAGATCTAAAAGTCCCTGGTTGAGTCCCAGGTTTCGGCAGATGTTTTGGCAGCACTGTGGCGCAGCGGTAGAGCTGCTGCCTTACAGCGCCAGTGTTGCTGATTTACAGCTCCAGAGACCAGCAGTTCGATCCTGACTATGGATGCTGTCTGTACAGAGTTTGTACGTTTTCCCTGTGACGGTGTGGGTTTCTTCCGGATGTTCCGCTTCGATCGACGCTCCAAAGACGTACAGGTTTGCAGGCTAATTGGCTTTGGTAAAAATTGTAAATTTTCCTGAGTGTGCAGGATAGTCCATATGCATGGGGATTGCTGGTGTGTGCGGACTTGATTGATGGGCCTGCTTGCACGATGTATCTTTAAACTAAACTAAAACAAATTTGCATCCTCAAATCTGTGTGTAAAATCCGTTATTTTTATTTTTGGTTAGTTTATTGTCACCTGTATCGAGGTACAGTGAAAAGCTTTGAAATAATATTCCAGTACTGAGACCATCTTTGTGCATGTTAAAATGTGCATAATCAATCCTGTTATTCACTGTTATTGTTTGTTTTTATGTTTATGTGTTTGTGTATGTGTAATTATATATATGTATATATATATATATATATATATATATATATATATATATATAACAAGTGAATTTTCTTTCGCGTTTATTAAATTGTTTACAGTGCACTGCGTTTAGAAACATAGAAACATAGAAATTAGGTGCAGGAGTAGGCCATTCGGCCCTTCGAGCCTGCACCGTCATTCAATATGATCATGGCTGATCATCCAACTCAGTATCCCGTACCTGCCTTCTCTCCATACCCTCTGATCCCTTTAGCCACAAGGGCCACATCTAACTCCCTCTTAAATATAGCCAATGAACTGGCCTCGACTACCCTCTGCGGCAGAGAGTTCCAGAGACTCACCACTCTGTGTGTGAAAAAAGTTCTTCTCACCTCGGTTTTAAAGGATTTCCCTCTTATCCTTAAGCTGTGACCCCTTGTCCTGGACTTCCCCAACATCGGGAACAATCTTCCTGCATCTAGCCTGTCCAACCCCTTAAGAATTTTGTAAGTTTTTATAAGATCCCCTCTCAATCTCCTAAATTCTAGAGAGTATAAACCAAATCTATCCAGTCTTTCTTCATAAGACAGTCCTGCCATCCCAGGAATCAGTCTGGTGAACCTTCTCTGCACTCCCTCTATGGCAATAATGTCCTTCCTCAGATTTGGAGACCAAAACTGTACGCAATTTACATATTCTGTTGTGCTGCAGCAAGTAGTAAAGCTGTCTGCGACATGACAACTCTTGACTCTTGATTTAATTAGTAGGCAATTTACCTACCAGTTAACATATGGAGTACCCCGAGGAAATCCACGCAATCACAGGGAGAAGATGGAAAGTCTACAGACAACACTAGCGGTCAGTTCAAACCTAGGTCACTAGCACTGTGAGGCAGCATCTCTGCTAGATGCACCACGATACCACCTCTCAAACTATACTGCATTATCGTCTTCCACTATTGCATATCCATAATAGCTCAGATTAGCTTAGCTTAGAAATACAGCGTGGAATCAGGCCCTGTGGCTCACCGAGTCCACGCAGACCAGCGATCCCCGTACACTTGCACTATCCTTCACACATTAGGGGCAATTTACAATCTTTATCAAAGCCAATTAACCGACAAGCCTGTACGTCTTTGGAATGTGGGAGGGAATTGGAGGAAACCCACATGTTCCCGGGGAGAACGTACAATCTCCGTACAGGCAGCACCCATCGTCAGGTCTCTGGTGCTGTGGGGCAGCAACTCTACCGCTGCTTCACCGTGCCGTTCATTGTTCTCTGTCCGGGAGGTGAACAATGGGGCACTGGCTTTAATATGGAATCTATTTGGAATTAAATTATTCACTGCACGTAGAAGTGAAAGTGAGCACTATTATTTTTTTTTAATTGAAATGTATTATTTCAAACTGGCTAACTTTCTCGAAAGTGAATACAAAACTTAAATTACTTATTCATATGACTAACATCAATTCTGGGGCACATGAAAAATCAGTTACATTTTTATCAGCATCTACAAAGAAAGGGACTAAGATGAGGAAGATAAGCTTCCAAATAGAAAATTATACATTGAATGTGACAGTAATATATCTTTCAACGAAGCAATTGTGCCGCACTCCTTTGTAAGATCAGTCATTAACTGGTACGTGAAAGGAGAAATTGAGTAAAATGAGGATGACGCTTGACACAGCACATTACGTGCTTTCATTATTCATTTGTCATCCATTGAGCAGTGGTTGATCAGGTGTGAATACAGGATCAGGTCTGATGATCAGGTCTGAAATTGGTTAAAACCTGTATTCACACTAACCTGAAGCTTATAAATGATTATATGTTCTGCTGTGCCAAGAGGGTGCAGATGAGGGGAAGGGAGGGAAGGAGGGAGCAGCACAGGTTGCAAGGAGATCATGTCTTTTCTTTTCTACCTATGCCTTTTCTTAAAATAGGCACAAAATGTCAAAGTTACTCAGTGGGTCAGGCAGCATCTCTGGAGAAAAATGGATAGGAGACGTTTTGCGTCAGGAGCTTTCTTCATGGGGGTGGAGAACCGGTGGTGAGAAAAGAACAGGACAAATCAGGGGCGGCCAACCCAGGCAGGGTGGTGTCATTGTGGGCACATTGTCGGCGAGGGAATGGGAATACAATTTGAAGAGCTGAAGAGGAATTTCTTTAGTCAGAGGGTGATGAAAGTGTGGAATTCATTGCCACAGATAGCTGTGGAGCCCAAATCAATGGATATTTGTGATTCTTCATTAGTATGGGTGTCAGGGGGGTGGTGGGGAGAAGATGAGACAATGGGGTTGGAGGGAAAGATAGATCAGGCATGATTGAATGGTGGAGTAGACTTGATGAGACTTGATGGCCTAATTCTGCTCCAAGAACGAGTTAAATGAGCAGGGGGGAGGAAGGAGACAAGGGGGTTTGGGGGAAGAGGATGGGAATGCAGGGATAAGTTACAATTAGAGAATTCAATGTTTATAACCCACAACACGTGCCTTTTCTTCTGCTGGGTTAACAGCAGCAGCACAGGCGGGAGGAAAGTGATCTAACTTGAAACAAAATGTTGAGTTTCGTTGCAAAGGGATCAGGATTCTGTTCAACATTAACGTCAGGGTACTGGTTGAAAATAAAGTTGCGAGTGCTGTCTGCAGTTTCAGGTGTTCCCTTGCAAAAGTTACATTGAAGTTGAAGAAAAGTTGCAATGAAGACTGATTGCACTAATATCAAGAACAGAGAATGACATGGAAGAACAGCGCCCTCAATCCCAAGAGATTCCCCAAGTGAGCCTTTGTGGCTTAATGTTAAATGAAATGGGCGGTACAGTGGCGCAGCAGTGGAGTTGCTGCCTCACAGTGCCAGAGACCCGGGTTCCATCCTCACCACGGATGCTGCCCATGTGGAGTTTGCACATTCTCCCCGTGACCTGTGTGGGTTTTCTCAGCGTGCTTCGGTTTCCACCCACATCCTAAAGATGTGCAGGTTTGCAGGTTGTGGGAAAGAACTGCAGATGCTGCCTGACCCGTCGAGTTACTCCAGCATTTTGTGTGTATCTTAGGTGTGTAGGTAGATTGGCTTTGTAAAACTGTAAAGTGCTACGAGTGTGTAGGATAGAATGAGTGAACGGGTGATCACTGGTCAGCGCAGGCACGGTGGGCCGAAAGGGCTTCTTTCCGTGCTCTATCACTAAACTAAACTAAACTAAACCTCAGAAGGTAAAAATGTTGCAGTAAATGATTGCCATAATATCAAGAATGAAGAATGACATGATCACAAACTGGGGCTTTTAATGAGAACATTGAAGTGACATGATTTTAGAAACGTTTTGAAATTTATGCAATGAAAAGTTGCTCCATTTGATTGCTAGTTCATAATTAGAATGATAAAGGATAGATTATAAAAGTAATGCTATGGTGTCTTAATGACTCTGTGGATGGGGTCATTAGGTTCAAAGCTTACCTTGGCGAACTGCAAAATCAAATTAACTTAACTATGATGATTTGTGGGCATTGGAGAATAATTTATTGCAATAAATTGAATTAATAGTTCAAAGAGACCAAAGCAGGAGAGTTTGATTAATTGGATGTGGCTTTCCAAAAACCTGCTAATACATCTTTCTCTTTTGTTTAGCCACTCTCTCAGTGAGGTTGATGTACTTCCATTTGGGTTCTGTGGTCAATGAGGGAACCAAGTGTCTTCCAGAGTCAGACACAAGGTGCCAGAGTTACTCTACGGGTCAGGCAGCATCTCTGGAGAAAAAGGATAGGCGATGTTTCGGGTTGAGACCTTTCTTCAGTCTTGTCAATGAAAGTGAATGCTTGCCAGACTTCTTCCAGAGTTAGGTTAGCTCGTGGGTGGACACTTTAAGTGGTCATTTCCCTCATGACATTAACATGGACTTTCTTGAATGGAATCATTGTAAAAAATAATGGACGCAGCGGTAGAGTTGCTGCATTACACGTCAGAGACCTGGGTTCGATCCTGACCATGGGTGCTGTCTGTACTGAGTATGCACATTTTCCCTGTGACCGCGAGGGTTTTCTCCGGGTGCTCCGGTTTCCTCCCATATCCCAAAGGCGTGTGGGATTGCAGGTTAATTGGCTTCTGTAACTTGCCCCTCGTGTCTCGGATAACAACTAGTGTGCGTGGACTCGGAGGTCCGAAAGGCCTGTTTTAATGCTGTATCTCTAAACTAACTAAACTAAGAGCATCTGTGTGCTCCAGCTCCATGGCCACAAAGTTCTCAATACCATGCCGAACGTCCCTTCTGCACCTTGAGCAGTCATGGGCCAGAGATTCCCAGGAGTCAGGGCAGATGTTGCCTTTGAAGACATCCCAGAATCTTTTCCACTGTCCTGGTGAACACTTCGCATGCGGAGCTCAAATTCAGGTATCTGTTTAAAGAGCTGGCACAAACACGAAGGGCAAAATAGCTTTCTTTGCAAATTCCTCCACACAATGGCTGCCTCCATTTTTAGCCCCTGCTACATTACTTGCGGCGGCATGGCGGCGCAGCGATAGAGTTGCTGCTTCACAGGGCCAGAGACCCGGGTTCAATCCTGACTATGGGCGTTGCTTGCATAGAGTTTGTACTTTCTACAATTGCTCCTGTTTCCTCCCACGCTCTAAAGATGTACCGGTTTGTAGGTTCATAAGATCATAAACGATAGGATAACAATTAGGCCATTGAGCCCATCAAGTTTACTCCGCCATTAAATCATGGTTGATCAATCTTTCCCTCCTAACTCCATTCTCTTGCCTTCTCCCCATAACCTCTGACACCTGCACTAATCAAGAATATATCTACCACTGCCTTAAATATATCCACTGACGGCCTCCACAGTGACAAAGAATTCCACAGATTCACCACCCTCTGACTAAATAAACTCCTTCTCCTCTCCTCCTAATAGAACTTTCTTTAATTCTGAGGCTATGAACTCATGTCCTAGAGTCTACCACTAGTGGAAACTTCCTCTCCACATCCACACTATCCAAGCCTTTCACTATTCTGTATGTTTCGATGAGGTTCCCCCTCATCCTTCTAAACTCAGCGAGTACAGGTCCAGTGCCGTCAAACGCTCATCATATGTTAACCTACTCATTCCTGGGATCATTCTTGTAAACCTCCTCTGGACCCTCCCAAAAGGTTAAAGGTTAATTGGCTTCTGTAAATTGTCCCTAGTGTGTAGCATCATGCTGGTGTGCGGGTGGTCACACCCCTTATTTTATTGCAGAGTTAAAGTAACAAACAGGTTAACATGCACCAAAAGCTTTTCACTGGACCTCGGCACTCGTGACTCAAACTAAACTCAAACATCATAGCAACAGGCCCTTTGGCCCCACCGAGTCCTTGCTGACTATTATGAATTATTGAAAGGTCCTGCCTCTACGTTCTACCTCGAAAAACTAAAACTAAAACCGCACGTGACACTGAATCCTGGAAGTGTAGGAAATTTAAAGTTGTACAGCTGTCAAGTCTTGGTTAGATGTTCGAAACTGCCAAGTATAGTTTGGCACATGGATCATAATGGACCTTGCTTAGGGGGCTGGTGAGGGGGACAGAGGCAGTTATAATTGCAAACTCAAAAGCAGGGCTCAGCTCGATAGATCTGAAAACTGTGGTGCTAAATGGCTTTCCCTGGCTCCCATGTCTCAGAGTGTAGCCTGAAGCATTGGCAATTTTTTAACTCATATCGCAATTTTGGGAATTCTCTATTGCAAATATAAGTATCATAAGAAATGCATTCCCAGAGAGAAACATCAAGGCTCAGGGCTGTTGCTGAAAATAACGAGAACACTACCTAGGCCTCAAACATAAAGCTTGTTTTTTTCCAAGCTACAAAGCTCAAAAGGTATTAAATATTTAAGTAAGATCAATATTGCTGAGGAGTTAAAACTACATTCACAGGATGAAATGATCACTCCCCTTAATTTATTGCAGAGTTAAAGAGCCAAACTTCGTCGGAACATACCCTTTGGCTCCACTGAGTTCTTGCTGATCATTATCATCATCTTTCATTATTTATTTATTTAATTCTTTCTTTCGAGCAGAATAAAAGAATAAAAAGCAAGTGCAAAACAGCATACAAAAAAACAAAACAAGAATATTTATAAAGTGTCATAAACAATATTTATAAATAAATGAAATCGTATGTGTCCGAAAAGGAGCAGGAAGAAGCCAAAGCTTATTAATTCCCACCCCTTATTAACTGCTTATAATTATCTTATACAAATTTAGCAGCTATATGTACACCAAATTATTTACATTTATACACTAATCAAATATTTACAAAGCCATACAAAAAAAGAGAGAAAATACCCTCATATACTATACAGTATCTTAGTCATATATACAACCCATCACCCTATAATCACCCTTCCCAATACAATCAATATAACAAATATCCCACTCACAATCACCTATCCTCATCCCAATATCCTTTTAAAAAAGTGTTTTTGTACCTCTTTTTAAACTGAATTATGTAAGTTTGTATCTCCTGTTCCAGACCATTCCACAAATTCACCCCACAGATTGCTATGCACATACTTTTAAGAGTTGTTCTGACATTGAGTTTTTTTAAATTATGGTCCCCTCTCAAATTATACACACCCTGTCTATCAATAAACAGTTTTTGTATATTTTCTGGAAGTAAATTATTTTTTGCTTTGTACATGATTTGTGCAGTCTTAAATTTAACCAGATCGGTGAACTTCAGTGTATGTGGCTTTAAAAATAATAAATTGGTATGTTCAAGATATCCAACGTTATTGATAATTCTTATTGCTCTTTTTTGTAATGTGCATAACGGCCGTAGGTTGGTTTTGTAGGTGTTATCCCATATCTCCACACAGTAACTCAGACATGGCAATATGAGTGTATTATACAGAGAATGTAATGATTTGTGGTCCAGAATGTGCCTTGATTTTCCCAATATTGCTATAGACTTTGCCAATTTTGCTTTGTTGAACTTAGATTTCAACTGGATTCCCCAAACATACGTTTTAACACCATCTTAAAGTATAAGAGGGGAAGGGCACATACAAGTGGTCTCCAAAGATAGACACAAAGTGCCAGAGTAACTCAGCTGTTCAGGCAGCATCTCTGGAGAAAATGGATAGGTGAAGTTTTTATGTCGGGACCTTTCTTCAGAATTGATTTTGTCTGCGATCTCCAAACCCCCCCCCTCAGAAGCACACCATCTTAATGTGGGAGGCTTATTGATCCGTCACTGTCACTAGGTCAAAATCCGATCCTCCTAACTTGTTATATTCCGGATGGCAGAATGAATAACAACTTGCATGCTGGTTGCCTGGGTCATGAGAGAGAGATTTATTACCCAACATTCCCTGCTTATATTGAACACCAACTCATTAACATATACATGAATATGTATGAATACATTACACTGGTCTCCTTTTATTAAATATTAGATCTAAGTACTCTGTTACAGTTTTGTTGTTGTGATACTTGATTTAAACCAGTATTTATGAAATCTTAAATGATATACATAATATATTTATTTTACATATCTACACATTTTTGTTTTACTTGTGCAGTGATTTATTTAACTTACAAACCTAACCTGACTACTAGTTTATGGACCCTGCTTGATTGTCTAACAGTAACAGGTGTAACAGGTTTATGTGTTGACTCAAATGTAGGCTTGTTTGGCTCTGTTTTAGTACCCTGACTTTGACCAGAGGAATTTGTTTCTTTGTCTATACTAACTGAACTTTGTGTTTCAACCACATTGGGCTCTTCCAACTCACTCTCAGATAAATACTCAGGGATTAGGACTCCATGCTCAGTTTTTGGTTCACCTTTGGCTGGAATCATTTGATCAACATGAACACTTTTGATCCTATCTCCAACTTCAACTAAGTATCGTTTTGTTCCACACACTTCCACTATTTTCCCAACATCCCATTTGTCTCGACTGGACTTGTTGGGAGGACTGAGAACACAAACCTCATCTGGCTTGAAGTACCTCTCCTTTTTGTGGGAGTCAAAATGGCGTTTTTGACTTAACTGTTTTTGCTCAACTCTCAAGACCAAATTGGGTTGAACTAGACTTAGGCGTATTCTTAGCCTTTTCTTCATCAACAGTTCTGCAGGTGAGCAACCTGTTGTGTGTTGTGTGGTTCTGTACTTCAGGAAGAAACTAGCCAAACGATGTTTCATGCTGAGCTTTGAACTACCCTGCAAAACCTTTCTCTTGATAGCATCTTTGACAACTCTAACAGGCCTTTCTGCCGCCCCATTGGAGGCTGGATGGTATGGGGGAACAAGTGTGTGTTTTACACCATTCCTCTGCATGAACTCTTTGAACTGTTCTGAACTAAACTAAGGCCCGTTATCAGAAACCAGTTCTTCCGGTAAACCATGGCATGCAAAAAATGATCTCAACTCATCCATGGCATGCTCAGTAGTAGTGCTTCACCCCATATGCTTAACCTCAATCCATTTGGAATGACTATTTACTAGTACCAGAAAGTGATCATTACCCTTTTCACAAAAATCAATATGAACTCTCTGAAAAGGTCTACTTGACCATGACCAGGGTTGCAGTGGTGTTTTTGGTGGTTTACTCTGGCAATTTTGGCAGACACTACATTTGCTCACCAGTGACTCGATGTCACTATCAATACCAGGCCAATACACAAAACTACTGGCAATTGACTTCATGCTTACTATGCCAGGATGTTCGGCATGAAGTTCATTCACAATTTTGTTTCTCAAAGACTCTAGTACAACCACTCTGTAGCCACACTTAATGCATCCCTGCTCACATGATAATTATTGGTTTTGATTGTGGAAAGGCTTCAGCTCTGAGTTCAATCCACTATCGATTTCAGTCCATCCGTTCAAAGTCTGTTCATAGACCCTCTTCAGCACAGTATCTTTCTCTGTTTCTGCTTCAATTTCTGTTGCAGTCACTGGAAAGTCGTCATCTACAACTTGCAGTGTGTAGATATGGAAGGTATAGCTGACTTGGGACCAAGTATCACTAGTAGTGGCTTGTGATCAGTCACCAGGGTGAATGGTCTGCGGAGAAGAAACTGATGGAATTTCTTGATTCTGAACACGATGGTGAATGCTCTGTTTTCTATCTGTGCATAATTGCACTCACTCGGTGACCGGGTGCTGGATGCAAAAGCAATAGGCTTTTCCTGTCCGTCATTCATTATGTGGGAGATCACTGCACCTACACCATAACTTGAAGCATCACAAGCAAGTTTCATCTCGCGTGTCGTATTGTAGTGAACAAGGAGCTTGTCACTTGTCAAGTTTTCCTTGCAGATGTCATATGCACGTTGCTGTTCCTTTCCCCACATCTATTTCACATTTTTTTGTAGCAGATGATGTAGTGGCACAGTTGCTAAATCTGGAAGGAATCGTGCATAGAACTGCACCATCCCAAGGAATGATCGTAGCTCTGACACATTGTTGGATTTTGGAGCATTCACTATTGCTTCAACTTTCGCCTTCACAGGGCGAAGTCCATTGGCATCTACTTTGAGTCCAAGGTAGACCACCTCTGACTGCGCAAATGCACATTTACTTTGTCGCAGTTTGACATTGTGGCAGTTCAGTCGTGTGAGAACTTGCTCGAGGATTTCCAGATGTTCTACCATGCCTTCTGTGAATATCAGTAGGTCATCGTGGTTGCACACACAGTGCGGAATGCCTTGTAACATTTTGTCCATGACAGACTGGAAAATTTTCGGGGAGGATTTCACACCATAGGGCAGCTTTGTATAAGAATGCAAGCCCTTATGTGTGTTGATAGTCAAGTACTGCTGACTTTCCTTGTCGACATTGAGTTGGGAGTAATCGTGAGACAAATCCAGTTTAGTGAAGACTCTTGCTCCGCTAATTTCTGCATACAGATTTTGGGAGGTTGATAACGGATATTATTCATCATCAATGGCTTGGTTGATTGTGACTTTGTAATCACCACATAGTCGAACAGTTTTGTCAGCCTTTACAGTTACGCTGGTCTGTCTTCACGAGTACTCCATTACGCTCTAACCTGTCGAGTTCTACCTCCACTTGTTGCTTTAGTGCATATAGTACAGGTCTTGGTCGACAATATACAGGTCTCACATCTTGCTTGAGTCAAATGTGTGCAAAGTACCCTGTTATTTACGTGTAACTGAGAGCAAAAATGTTTGCATGTTTGCTTATGACTTTTTCAAGAAGTGATTTGGACAAATCGACGCTGAAAATGTTAAGATAAGAGATAAGATAAGATACATTTATTGTCATTTGGACCCCTTGAGGTCCAAACGAAATGCCGTTTCTGCAGCCATACATACAAACACATAGACCCAAGACACAACATAATTTACATAAACATCCATCACATCGTTGTGATGGAAGGCCAAATAAGCTTATTTCTCCACTCTCCACCAAAACCCCGCCCCCCCCCCCCCCCCCCAGCTTGACCTTAGTCAAAGTCAATGGAGTCGGTGGGCGATGGCGTTTGTCCCGCGGCCATTAATGCCGAACCGGGTGGTGCGAGGTCAATACACGGGTCTTGATTGGAACTGTTCATTAATCAATAGTTTAGTTTGCGGCCATTCCCTTGCGCTTGGCAGTGATGTGGCTTATCGATATGGGAGCTCTGGTATACAACCCCGTTCAACTCGGGCGGGGAAGTCGCCAGTGCGAGAGCCCTGAAAAGCTCTCCCTGGGACCCGTTGCTCCCGGTGCCCCGTCCACAGACCTGTCGTTGGAGCCTCCTGACTTTCCGGTCGGGCCGCAGCAGCAGCAGGCGCAGCGCTCCTCCACCGCTCCAGTTATCCGTACTCGGCCCCCCGCGAACTGACAAAGTTGTAGCACCAGAGTCCCCCGCTTTTCCTGTTGTAATGCCGCTCCTCGTTGCGGCCCCAACGACAACGGAACCCCGACGAGAAAAGGGGGTCTCCAGTGCAGGGTTTGTCCCAGTGACTATAAATTTCACTCAGCCAGTCCTTTGGTGGACGAAAGGGTTGAGTTTATTTCTGTTGTGGTAGCAATGATTGCATGTTACTGAATGGCCATTATGCTGAACTTTACAGTTGAGGTTGGACGGAATTCCAAAACATCGCCCGACCACAAACTCAGCTTGACCTTACTCTCAAACAATGGAGTCCGGGAAAGGTTCCAAAGTACAGGTCTTTGCTCATGACCGAACAATGTACTCTGCTGCCGTGTCAATACACATATCGATTAACTGTTCATTAATCTTATAGTTTTCTGCAATTTCCTTGGCTTGGCTGGTTGTAGGCTTAGTCTCCTGTTGGTTCTTCATAAATGGTATTGAACCCAAGTTCATTTCTTTTATGGGTTCAGATTCACGAGTGTGTGTACCTTCTGGTGTTGTTGCTTGTTCCCGCAGATTGTTGGTTTCCTGCTTTAAGCTTGGCCCAACATGCTGAGGCGATATGGCCTTTCTTCTGGCAGTTATAGTACTTGGCCATTTTGAACTGACAAAATCGGGATGAGTGATTACCGTTGCAATGACAACAACCGGCTGAACTCGGCTCCCCGCCATACTTTGGTTTTGGTTTAGTGCCTCTTGGTTTGTCCATAGTGACTGTAAACGGCCACTGCAGTCTGTGGTGGACGAAACAGGCGAGCATCGAGCAAAAACCCCGCTTTACTGTCTATTCTGGTGTAACAATTCACCTAAAACAGCGCTGTACAAAGGCTAATCAGCTTGAGGAACTCAACAAAAAAAAACTTATACAATCCCAAGGACAGCATCTTGCCACGTAGACACAACATAGAGATAGCCTGACAAACTCTCAACGATTTGTCCAGCTGCTGTTTTAAACTACAGTCCCCTGCATAGAAGGATCTGTGGCCTATCGTGTCCAGCTCGCAAACAACTGCGACACAACTCCGTATTTACTGTTTAAAATGTTAAACAATACTGCATGTTGCAAAACAGTCCTGCACTGTATTTAAAGGATGAGTTCACAAACTCTATCCCATCCTCGTCGCCAATTTTGTTATATTCCGGACGGCAGAATGAATAACAACTTACGCGCTGGTTGCCTGGATCACGAGAGATTTATTCCCCAACATTCCCTGCTTATATTGAACACCAACTCATTAATATATACATGAATGTTTATGAATGCATTACATAAATGAACAGTACTAACAGTGCGGCATGGTGGCGCAGCGGCAGAATTGCTGCCTCACAATCCAGACCACTGGTTCTGTGTGTATAGAGTTTGTACATTCTCCCTGTTATGTGTGGACTTTCTCCGGGTGCTCATCTTAAGATGTGCAGGTTTGTTGGTTAATTGGTTTTGCAATGTTGTAAATTGTCCCTTGTGTGTAGAACAGTGTTAGTGTACAGGGATCACTAGTCAGCATGGACAGTGGGCCAACGGGCCTGTTTCCGAGCTGTATCTCTAAACTCAACTAAACCAAGTACTCGAGGAAGACATTGTAAACTGTTGATGTACATCCCTCATTCTTGAGCTTAGCATGACATCCAGCCGACAGACTTGCAAAGTGGATGAAAGTGGCTGATTTGACCAATTTGGATAGCATCCAGCTTAAACATTTCCACAAGCTTCTTCCATACCAATGATAGGTGCATGCATGCTGTAGCACCAGTGGACCTTGATTTTTGAGACTCTCTTTTCCTCTTTCACTTCTCAATTTGACCTTGCTCGTGTTTAATTTTGTTTAGGTTAGAAATACAGTGTTGCCCACCCGATCCGAATCATTACCTACCCATTTTCTCCAGAGATACTGCCTGACCCGCTGAGTTACTCCAGCACTTTATGACCCTCTTTGCACATAATAGACCTCTGCCTCACCCTCTGTGCAGCATGTTATATCAACCTCCCTCCCACTCACCAGGTCAAATATTGTTTCCTCCCCCCTCCCCTTCCCTGACTTTTCTCTGAATGAACACACTACATAAAGCAACATTTGGCATGAAGATCACTTGCTTTTTTCTACCCTCTCCCATTTGTTTAGTTTAGTTTAGTTTAGAGATACAGCATGGAAACAGTCCTTTCGGCTGACCAGCGACCACCCCATACACGAGCACCATCCTACACACTAGCATCAATTTGCGTTTTTTGTAAATTGAAGCTAACTTAACCTACAGACTTATAAATCTTTGGAGTGTGGGAGAAAACTGGTGCTAACGGGGAAAATACACGTGGTCACAGGGAGAACATACAAACTCAGTATAGACAGCATCCGTAGTCAGGATCGAACTCGGTTCTCTGGCGCTGTAAGGCATCAACTCTACTGCTGTGCCATTGTGCCGGCCCATGATAATTATCCTCAGGTGAAGTGGATTTTGCAACGGCAGCCTTTTGTATCCTTGGTCGGAAAATACCCTTAAGCAAAGGAGCAGGATACTAGACATGACACAATGATCTGGGGAGTTTGCATAGGAAATGAAAGTGAAATCACGGAGAACTATATTCATAACTGGATCAATATTTATTGAATAGCTCTATCGACTTTAACATTGCTTATTCTACTAAAATGCCAAACAAAACAGCCTCAAGGGCACTTAGGGGTAAGCATTGAACACTTGCATTGCCAAGAACAACTATGTGCAATGAGATACATGCAGAATGAGGTTTTAATGCACCAGTTAAGCCCAGCTGTGGCAATTTTCATCTTTTGCTTGCCAATCTTGGAGAGCTTCTCCTGGGAATCTGTTTTTTTGTTCAACCTAGTTACGGCAGCTTACTCATCGTTCTCCTGTGCTGCGAGTGTAACAAGCTTAGTTACGATCAATGGTATATTGTAAAAGTTATTGTTTAAAAATTGTAAAAAGCGTGCATGCGCAGACTGCTGTCAGTCTCTGCCATGCAGATTGGTCTCCTCTCCTGTCAGTTAGACGGCAGCACCCCTTCCTGGCACCATCGCCGCACTGATTGGCTGCATCTGCTGTCAATCGGCTGGAGGTCGCCCTGGTGAAGGAGTGGCGCTGCCGCCCGAGGAGCTGCATCCGCGCAGGACCTGGTGGGGAGGGTGGTGCCGCGGGCCGAGCCCTGGGAACTGGGCCTGGGCTGAAGCTGACTGGGCTGGAGCTGCAGGCCGAGCCCTGGGGACTGGGCCTGGGCCTGGAACCAAGGACAAGCCTGGGTCCGGGGTCAGGACCGAGCCCGGAGATGAAGTCTGGGCCTGGAGTGGAGCCCAGGCAGTGGCCGAGCTGAGGGCTGGAGTTATGCCCAAGCCCGGGGCTAGGGTCAACGTGTACCACTGCCTCTGGGACCGCCCGGCCACCGCCATGCTGCAGCACAGCCTCCTCTTCCTGCTCTGCGGGCAACTCTGGCTCGGCCGCCCGCCACCCTCACCCCGCTCCCGGCACAGCGAGTCCGGCTCCATCGAGGCCCAGGTCCGCGAGTGGTTGGCCACTTTCAGCCAGGGCCGGGCCGAGTGCGAGAACTGGGCCGAGTTCCAGGCCCTGGCTCTAGACTACGAGTGAGGGGAGGAGAATGAGGTGAATGGGGAGGAGGGAGATGGAGGAGGGGGGGCAGCGCTGAGCGAGGGACACTGCGGTTCCTGGGACGGGCAGCACTCCAGCGCTCCAGCCCGTGGGTGTGGACACCGGGAGCGGCTCTAATGCAAAGCAGTGTTACACGGAGAGGGGGAGCACCGCAGCCCGGCCCACAGGGGGGGGGGGGGGGGGGGGGGAGGGGTATTGGGGGTGGTGGAGTGCAGTGGGGTCGGGAGGGGGTAGGAGCGGTCTGGGGTGATGGGCAAGGTGGGATAGAGGAGGGGAGAGGGGGACAGGGAGGGGTAGATTTGATGGGGGGGGATATTGTGTTCTGAGTGGTGGAATATTGTGTTGGGGGGGGGCGGGTTGCGTTGGGGGTCCAGGCCTCCCATGTGACAGGGACCCAACGGGTCCCACTTAGTCTAGTACATGATTACAATCAAGCAATTTATGGGGTATAGTTAAAGGGGATAATGTTTAGTGCAAGTTAAGTCCAGTCCAGTAAAGTCCAATTAAGATTTTGTAAGTTTCTAATTGGATCTTATAGAAACTTACAAAATTCTTAAGGGGTTGGACAGGCTAGATGCAGGAAAATTGTTCCCGATGTTGGGGAAGTCCAGGACAAGGGGTCACAGTTTAAGGATAAGGGGGAAATTCTTTAGGACCGAGATGAGAAAAACATTTTTCACACAGAGAGTGGTGAATCTCAAGAACTCTCTGCCACAGAAGGTAGTTGAGGCCAGTTAATTTGCTATATTTAAGAGGGAGTTAGATGTGGCCCTTGTGGCTAAAGTGATCAGGGGGTATGGAGAGAAGGCAGGTGCAGGATACTGAGTTGGATGATCAGCCATGATCATATTGAATGACGGTGCAGGTTTGAAGGGCCGAATGGCCTACTCCTGCACCTATTTTCTATGTTTCTAAAGATCTTCAATGGGGTAGTCAATCAGATTCTCCATAACTACATAAAGTATAAAGGTTCTGAAATAAACAAGCAAAGTCAGGAAATTAAATATGGTCAATTAAAAGTTCCCACACGCAGAAATAAAAGCACAAAGAGTTGAAAGCAGATTGAATAAAATAGCAGAACGTGTAAGGAAAAATAAGAAAATGGAGATAGGTGGTAGGCCAGCACTGCTCTCTAGTTGGTGAGAGGATAGTTCAGTTGCCTGATAACAGCTAGGAAGAAACTGTTGCTGAATCTGGAGTGTGCGTTTACACACTTCTGCTCCTCTTGCCTGCTGGTAAAGGGGAGAAGAGGGAGTGACCAGGGTGAAACTCGTCCTTGATTATGCCTTGCCGAGGCAGCATGATGTGTAAATTGAGTTAATGGAAAGGATTTCCAAAGATGGCGCCACACGTGGCAGCCCCGCCAGCAGCTCGTGTGTTTCTTCCCAATTTTAGTTTTTTTAGTGTGTCCTCTAATGTACGTATTAGTGTCTCTCGGTGGGTCTTATGCCGGAGGCGCTGGCGGGGGAACGTGGGAAACCGTTTCCAGTCACCTACCTCGGCGATTTTCTCCGTCGCATTTACGCCCCCATTCGCGGCCTATCAACTGGATTGGTTCGGCCTTTCCAACTGGAGACCGGCCCAGAGCCTAGATCTTCATTCAGCAGCAGGCGCAGCATGGACTTCAACATCGCGGAGCTCCGACCGCGGCGACCTGCTCTAACATCGTGGAGCTCGGTCTGTGGAGCTTCCACCTGCGGGCGCTGCACGGACTTTACCATCGTGGAGCTGCCTGCAACCTTGGCCGAGGATCGACTGGAGAGGTGCCCCGACCACTGGGCCTGTGGAGCCGTCTCCAGAAGGAGGCGGCCGATTCGGGAATTCCGAGCCGCGGGGTGCTCCGATCCGTCCTGCCGCTGGAGTTTCCATCATCCCAGCGAGAGGGCCTGTACATCGGGCCGTCCATTTGCTGCGACTGCGGAGGGTTTAGGGCTCCGACCACAGGTCCACAGAACGAGGAAGACTGACTGAACTTTTGTGCCTTTCATCACAGCGGGAAGTGCTGGTCCCACTGTGGTGGATGTTTTATGTTTTACATTTCTGTTGTATCTTTCTTGCTGGGAGAGGTCTGTTCATCCGCCCAGCTTACCCTTGAGCAACACTGCACAATGCAGATGGCACCACTCAGCCTCAGTTGGAGTGAAAGACACTTAATGTTAATGTAATGGAAAGGAGGTTGATTTGCGTCATGGTCTGGGCTGCGTCCACATTCCATGCAATTCAAATATCCTTTTAGCTTTTCACTTGGAAAAAATACTTCCTTTATCATTGGAATTGTCTTTGCAAAGAACGCATGAGATGCAAATTTAATTAAGCTTGAAATCATTAGCCTTTTCCCTGGGGATTAATGCATGCAGAATGTTCACTTGGATTTTAATTCAAAGCATAAATTTCACTGTTACAGGTCCACCACCAAGTTTCTGGCACCCTTGGATTCAGAGCCTTTCTGGACTGTCCGTTTTGCCAGAGCAATAGTGGTCCCGGTCTCCAAGAGGAGTCCAACGGTACCAGAACCGTCCGCCAAGGCTGCAGAGGCACCGAGATATCGGCCCGCAAATTCGCCCGCGGAAGTCGGCTGAGAGCGAATCTGCTATCTGCGACCCAGATTCCAGCCCGGTTCCAGAGCCCCGGCCACAGGGGGCAAAGTCGACCCGCCGATCGGCTGCAGAAGCCCAAATGAGGTTGAGTTCGGCCGCCTCACACAGCCTAGGCCCCACATTTTTGGGGGGGCATTTGGGGGAGACTTCAAGTGTACTTTCTGGACTAAAGGAGCTGCTGGACCACCAGTTGCCAGAACATCAGTAGTGGACCTGTATTGGTTTGAAAGGGCATGGGTCTATCAGTGTATTCCCACTGGGTCTCTCAGTGTATTCCCACTGGGTCTCTTACTGAAGAGCAGTGAGTGTTTGAGGAGTAGGTTGTGTACCTGTGTTCATAGCCAGCTTCTCTACACTGTTGGGGGCAGTGAAGGATGACTGATGTCAAATGCTATACTGAGGAGTCACATGAAAATCATGATTCCTCAATGGAGTCTGAGAAACTTCAAAGATAGACACAAAACGCTAGAGTAACTCAGCACGTAGGAAACATCTCCGGAGAAAAGGAGTAGGTGACGTTTTGGGTCGGGACACTTATTCAGAGAACCATTAAAGTGGACACCACAAGCTTATTCTGAGGGAGACTTGAAAGACAAATCAGGCTGTACCGTTTTGCACAATATTAGACATTAATACACACAAGGACCTAAAAGCACAAGCACTCTTGAAACATGTTAACACTGCCTTCTTTTCTTGGAGTAGTTCCCATGGGGAGAGTAGAGGCCTAGGAACAAGAAAGAAAATGGTGCAAAGAATGCAAAAAGAAAAGAGAACAAATCAAGGAAGTACCTTCACATGTTGGGAATGGATGGTTCCAGTTCCTATTGACTCCGTGATGGCATGTAAGAACACGTAGTCCAATCAGCAGGTATCCAGGGTAGCATTCAAATGATATAGATTGTCCAACACTATAACCAGAATTGATGATGAAGCCGTTTTGAAAAGGAGTTGGATCAGGACAGCTTTGAAGTTCGTAAGCTACAAGAAAGCATAGTCAGATAATTAATATTGCATGCCAAGGAGATAATTTGTCATAGTCATTGGTATATTGTCACTTGTGCCGAGGTACAGTGAAAAGCTTTTGTTGCGTGCAAACCAAACAGTGCAAAGACTACACCTGATTACGATCGAGCCATCCACAGTGTACAGATACATGCAAAGGAAATACCATGAATAACATTTAATGCAAGATAAAGCCAGTAAAGTCCGATCAAAGATGGTCCGAGGGTCTCCACTGAGGTACATAGTAGTTCAGGACTGCTCACCAATTGTTGGTAGGATGGTTCAGTTGCCCGATAACAGCTGGGAAAAACCTGTCCCTGAATCTGGACGTGTGCATTTTCACACCTATACTTTTTGCCCGATAAGAGAGGGGAGAAGAGAGAGTGGTTGCTGGTGGCCTTGCCGAGGCAGTGTGAGGTGTGAATGGAGTCAATGGGAGGGAGGTTGGTTTGTGTGATGGTTGTGCGATTACCCTGTAGGGTGATATAGAGCCATTGGGTGCAAAAATTCATGTCAAGGAACTCGCTCAGAAGGCCCGGTTCACCCTCCCAGTGTGGAAGGATTCGGACGGAGGGCTGGTCAGCAGACTGACGGCGGAAGGGAGTGCATGGCCTCGACAGGGGAGCGGGCCACTGGAGATCCTGCAGCTGTCTGGGGCTCGGCTGGACCTGCGTTGCTCCAAAAGACTGAGCACGTGGACCAGACGTGGCCTGCGCCTGCAACACCGCCAGGACATCGGGGCTTCATGGTCAGGTCAAAACCCTCCACATACAACAACTGGGGTTAAAAATGGTGCCTAACTGGTGATTCTGTACAGTGTCTCAGTGTACTACTCCTATACACTTGCACTGGATCTGAGATGCTCATCGAACATGTATCTAAGTGCTTATGTAAATCCTGGCCAAAATAGAGCTAAAATAAAGCAGAGGATTCATGCATTTACAAGGCCTGTTAGCCCCTTTCTGTGTAAGAAGTCACAGGCTGCTAGTTGGTGCCGGGAAGTCAAGGTCTCAGATCAGTACATCAGATAAGGAAGGTCAAAGTATCTTTGCAATTGTTAATATGTATGAGAATCTTGCAGAGAAACTCTAAAGTATTGTAAATGCATGAATTTGATTGGATTACTGCAAAGGGATTGTAAATAATGTAAATAATGTTGCAAGGCAGTTACCCTGCTGTTTGTTGATTGGCCAAAGTGTGAAGCCCTGGCTGAATGGTTTGTATTCCAGGGTAAATGTTGCATTATTCAGTTAAACTGACTTACTTCCAGAAGCATCTATAAGAAACATTGTTTGGGACTATTTGTAATTGAGTTGGGATACTGCCAATAATATTCTGATGAACTTAATATGTATGATTGGTTTGTAAGGGGAACCACCCCTATGCAATTCTGCCCCTCAAGGTTCGTTGACCTGTAAAGGGTAGCCCCCATTGAGATCGGTGTCGATCTTCTAGAAGGGCGCTTGGGACTTTGTGGCATTTTGGACAGTGTCTGCTTGCACGAGGCTGAAGGGCTTGGTCAGGCAGAGACAAGGATCGAACCCGCAGTGGTTTAGGTATGGTAGAGGGGAATTTGTTGTCCATTCAAAAAAATAAATATTAGTTGGTCCAGTACTTGACTCAGTGTTTCAGTGTTTTACTGAACTAGACTAAGGGGGAGGGGGGGAGCTTTAGGAGCATATTTACACTTATGTATAGCGATACTTGTACTGAACAGAATACAAAAATGAATTTCACTGTACCTCGGTATATGTGACAAATAAAGTCTCATTGTACCATCGTTCAATTACTAATAGACTATTGTCAAGAGTGTTTTATTGTCATATAACCCAAACTGAACAATGCCATTCTTACTTGCAGCAGCACAACAGAATATGTATATGTATGTATATGTATATGTATGTATAAAATATGTATGTATATATATATATTATATGTGTGTGTGTATTGGAATGAATTGCATATGATGGTTCAAATCAAAGGTAGACATAAAATGCTGGAGTAACTCAGTGGGACAGGCAACATATCTGGAGAGAAGGAATGGGTGACATTTCGGGTCGAGAGCCTTCTTCAAACTGATGTCAGGGGAGTGGGCGGGACAGAGATAGAATGTAGTCAGAGGCTGTAAGACTGGTCGGAGAACTGGGAAAGGGGAGCGGATGGAAAGAGGAAAAGCAAGGGCTATTTGAAGTTTGAGAGATCAATGTTCATACCGCTGGGATGTAAAATACCCAAGCGAAATATGAGGTGCTGTTCCTCCAATTTGCGCTGAGCCTCACTCTATCAATGGAGGAGGCCCAGGACAGAAAGGTCAGTGTGGGAATGGGAGGGGGAGTTAAAGTGCTGAGCAACCGGGAGATCAGGTAGGTTAAGACTGACTGAGCCGAGGTGTTCAGTGAAACAATCGCCAAGCCTGCGATTGGTCTCACTGATGTACAGATGTTTATGCCTGGTACAGCGGATACAGTAGATGAGGTTGGAAGAGGTGCAAGTGAACCTCTGCCAATGGCAGGAGTGAAGATGTTGCTGGCACAGACACTTGCTCTCTGTCCGCCAAGCCCTGTTCGATCTCCCAATTGCTAACCATTCCTCTTCCCATTCTCAGACTGAACTTTCTGTCCTTGGTCTGCTCCTTTGCCTTAAATCAATGCCCGCTTTTTGTAGATTCCCTTACCCTGGGCAAAATCACCCCCCCCCCCCCTCCCCAACCGTTATCTTTCCCCTGCCTTACTCCACCACCTTCACCCAGGGGTGCACACCTTTCTCCCCCCATCTCATGTCACCCTCGTCATTATGCTCTTTTCCCCTCTCGGCATGCTCATCTTCCATCCCCCATATTTCTTTGTTATTCCCCCACTTCCCAGTCCACTTCCCTCCCTTGGGTTTTTCATTTCATTCAAATCCTCCTGTTCTTTCCTCATAAGAGTCAGACAGCCTGGAAACAGGCCCTTGTGGAAATATCCTCTCCACATCCACAGCTGCTTGTATGTAGTTTGTACTACGTTCTCCCTGTGACCACATGGGATTTCTCCAGGTGCTCCAGTTTCCCCCCACACTCCAAAGACATACAGGTTTGTAGATCAATTGGTTTCTGAAAATTGTCCCTAGTCTGTAGAAGTGTATGTGTGTAGCATAGTGCTCGTGTTCGGGGATCGCTGGTCAGTGCGGAGTTGGTGGGCTTGTTTCCGTTCTGTATTTCTGAACTAAACTAAACTAAAAATCTAATCTATCCAGGCCTTTCACTATTCAGGGTCCCCCGGCCCTCATCCTAAAATTCTGTACAATTGATGGGGGTGCCAAGAAAACTAGAGAGAAGGGAACTTTAAAACAAGATGTTTATGCTGACTTATTTTCTCCAACAAAGCAAGGTGCAGTTACAGGACATTCAATTCTCCCTTTGATTACTTGCTATAACAGAACCCTTGCTGTTTCCCCAACTCGACCTTCAATTCCCAAATCTCTGACATGAATCTGATGAACCGTGAAATCCTTATGAGCCTGTCCCACTTTGGCAATTTTTCAGGCGACTGTGAAGTTGCCGGCAGTCGCCTGAAAAACCGGCAACTGGAACGGCGACTGTCAGAGTGGAACAAATGCACATTGCTTCCTTCACCAGCCCGTTATGCAGGCAGGGAATAGGGCAAGCGGGGGGAGCACTGTCTGAGTGAAATTCACACAATTCGCACAGTGCAAAGCCAAGATGATACAGACCCACACGGCGATGAACAAGAAGGTTGGCGCTGTAATTAAGAAACTAAAAAGCACAGTGTACTGTAAGTCCTTTAAAAGAGGGGGGAGGGAGAGGGTGGAGAAAGGGGGGAGAAGGAATGGAGACAACTTTTAAGAAGCCAGAGATACACGGCTGTGAAGCTCGTCAGACATTAACATTACCGCTCGGTTATCCTTGGTTCTGAAAATTACTGCTTACGTTTTCTTTCCCAATGAAATTCACCGGCCAGCTCCGGCTACAACCTACGAGAACCTAAGAAAACCTTCGACCTCCTGGCGACCCACTAGGACCTCCTGGCAACCCACTAGGACCCCCTGGCAACCCACTAGGACCCCCTGGCAACCCACTAGGACCTCCTGGCGACCCACCTAATCCCCATGGGGGCTTCATTCTAGTCACCGCTAATTTTTCAACATGTTGAAAAATTCACGGCGACCATAAAGAGGATGCAACTAGTTCCCAGAATGCGGTAACTCCTCACGACCATGAAGGCGACTCTCAGGCAACCACCCGTGGACCCTTCACCTTAAACCCACAGTATGTCCTCTGGTCCTCGATTAACCTACTCTGGGCAAGAGACTCTGTGCGTCTATTCCTCTCATGAGCATAGGGGGAGCTCAGACACAATAGTCTCGCCGTGAGACAGATATTCATGGTGCTCGACTTCACTCAAGTGGCCTGCTTGTAAATGCCAATTAGTTACATTGAGGCTTTTCATTCCCATCTCCAAATGAAAAGTCATTCTAACCTGTGAGAAAACCACTCTAGGCGATACCGTAGCTGCATTAAGTAACATCAAATTAAAATATATTCATGTCTGAGGACAGCTTGCAAGGTATTCTCTCTGGAAAATGTACTAATGTTTTTTTTATGTTTGGTACTTTGATTTTCAAGGACTGTTTCAAGTGGAAAGACTTGTCGGAATTAAGGTGTATGGTATTATTGCCAGGGAACAAGCAGAATTAGGCCATTCAGCCCATCAAGACTATTTCACCATTCAATCATGGTTGATACATCTTTCCCTCAACACCATTTTCCTGCCTTCTCCTCATAAACACCGACACATGTACTAATCAAGAATCTGTCAATCTCTGCCTTACAAATATCCATTGACGGCCTCCACAGCCCTCTCTGGCAATGAATTCCACAGGTGATGTTTTGGGACGGGACCCTTCTTCAGACTGATTGCAAAAGGGGCAAGAGATTGTTGGAAGAGAAGTGACAATGGGACAAAGTCTGGCAAGTGACAGGTGGATACAGGTGAGGGGGGAGAGTAACTAGGATGTTGGTAATAATTAGTAAACGATGTGGGCCAAGGAAAACAGAGTAAGAAAGACACAGAATTATCGAGCATGGAAAAATGCCCTTCAGCCCAACTTGCCCAAGCATACCAAGATACCCCATCTACATGAGTCCCACCTAACTGCCTATACCTCATGTTCCTCTCAACTTATCCTATACAGTTGTCTGTTAGACTGAAAGGATGAAAGAAGACCATTGTTCTTATTATCTTGAATCTACCTTCACTCGTGAACTGGAACAAATGTAAATAATGTTTGGAAGGTGCAGAATGAAGCAGCGTGTTTAACTCTGAAATTGTGGGCCCCATATCTGTGGAAGGATGTGCTGGCTCTGGAGAGGGTCCAAAGGAGGTTTATAAGAATGATCCCAGGAATGAGTGGGTTAACATATGACGAGCGATTGATGGCACTGGGCCTCAACTCACTGGAGTTTAGAAGGATGAGGGGAGACCTCATAGAAATTTACCGAATAGTGAAAGGCCTGGATAGAGTAGATATGGAGATGGTGATTCTGTTAGTGGGATAGTGTAGGACCAGAGGCCATAGCCTGAGAATTAAAGGACGTTCCTTTAGGAAGCAGAGGAAGGTTAATTCCTTTCGTCAGAGCGTGGTCAATCTGTGGAATTCATTGCCACAGAAGGCTGTGGAGGCCTTCAATGGATATTTTTAAGGCAAAGATACATAGATTATTGATTAGTAGGGGTGTCAGAGGTTATGTGGAGAAGTGCAGGAGTTAGGAGAGATAGATCAGCCTTGATTGAATGGTGGAGTAGACTTGATGGGCTGAATGGCCTAATTTTGCTCCTATCACAAATGAACATGAATTATTAGCTGCAAATTGAGTGCAAACGAGTACATAAATGGTGAGGTAAAATGCAATTAAATAAATGTTTGAGGAAGTAAACAATTGCAGTGATAAAAAGAATCCTCTAATCTTCTAAAAGTGTTACTCTGACCAAAAGGGATGAATGGCCTCTTTCCGTATTGTTCTGTACACCGGAGAAGAGCCATGATACAAATGTTATAATGTCATGATATATATACTATATAGGAAAGAACTGCAGATACAGGTTCACACCAAAGGTAGACACAAAATGCTGGAGTAACCTTTTCTCCAGAAACGCTGCCTGACCCGCTGAGTAATGGGCCTGTCCCACTTAGGCGATTTTTCAGGCGACTGTCAAGAGTGGAACAGACACACACACATCGCTTCCTTCACCAACCCGTTATGCAGGCGGGGGATGTGCCAAGCGGGGGGAGTGCTGTCTGAGTGAAATTCACACGGTGCAAAACCAAGGTGATACAGACACACACCACGATGAACAGGAAGGTTGGCGCTGTAATTAAGAGAGCTAGTGTACGGTAAAAAGGGGGGGAAAGGGTGGGTAGAAGGAGGAGAAGGGGAGAAAAGGGAGATGGGGAGAGAAGGAGTGGCGCCAACTTTAAGTAGACTGAGAGATACACAGCTGTGAAGCTCGGCAGACTTTAACATTATCGGTCAGTTATCCTTGGTTCTGAAAACTACTGTTTACCTTTTTTGTTACCGATGAGCCAATGAAATTCACCAGTCAGCACTGGCTTCAACCTACAAGAAACTACGAGAGCCTTCGACCTTCTGGCAACCCACTAGTACCTCGTGGCGACCTACCTACGGATGGGGAATTCTCGCTACTTTCCATGGCGGCTTCATTCTAGTCGCTGCTAATTTTTCAACATGTTGAAAAATTTGCGGTGACCATAATGAGGCCGCAACTAGTTCCCAGAATGTGGGAATTCCTCATGGCCTTGAAGGCGACTCCCCGGCAACCACCTGCGAACATGTGCCGATCATGTGGCGACCACATAGTCTCCTGCAGTCGCCTAAAAAGTCGCCTAGTGGGACAGGTCCATTACTCCAACATTTTGTGTCTAATATAATGATATAATTGAACGTCAGGACTGGTTTGAGGGTTAAATGGCTTGCACCTATTTTGACATTCATGGAAAATTCCTGTTGGTGCAAGGTTTTGGCATCACCTACTCCTTTCCTCTGATTGATGAGTTTGGTCACACATCTATCTACTAGATTTAGTGGGACAATTCAAAACATAATTGTCTGCCTTTACTATCTATTCTCGTTCCCTGCTTTCATCACAATGGTTTCCTGGTGGCATAAATCATCAACATCACTACCATTCTGTTACAGATAGTCTAAATTATCCGAAGTCTTTCAAGGTAGAAAGACCAATATTTTTTTGTAAGCTGTGTAGTGTATGAGACAAGATTAATGCAGTTAAAGTGTCAGCTACTCTTGCTTTAATAACATACTACTCGCAAATCATTCTTGATTGTTAAACTCGTATTCCTTCTTAAATTAAACTATTCGTAAGTTCATGTGATAGAAGCTGAATTAGGCCATTCGGCCCATCAAGTCTACTCTGTCATTCAATCATGGCTGATCTATCTTTTAGCCCCATTCTCCTGCCTTCTCCCCATAACCCCTGCCACCCTTACTAATCAAGAATCTTTCTATCGCTGCCTTAAAAAAACCCATTGACGGCCTCCAAAGACGTCTGTAGCAATGTATTTAACATATTCACCACCCTTTGGCTGGACAAATTCCTCCTCATCTCCTTCATAAAGGAACGCCCTATAATTCTGAGGCTATGACCTCTTGTCTGAGATTCTTCCACTAGTGGCAATATCCTCTCTACATCCATTCCATCCAAGCCTTTCACTGTTCAGTAAGTTTCAATGTGGTGGCCCTTCATCCTTCTAAACTCCAGCGAGTACAGGCCAGTGCCATCAAACGCTCATCATATGTTAACCCACTCATTCCTGGGATAACCTTGTAAACCTCCTCTGGACCTTCTTCATCGCCAGCACATCCTTCTTCACATTAGGGGCCCACAATTGCTCACAATACTCCAAATGTGGTCTGGCCAGCGACTTATAAAGCCTCAGCATTACATCACCTGTTTTTGTATTCTTGTCCTCTTGAAATAAATGCTAGCATTGCATTTGCCTTCCTTACTACCGATTCAACTTGCAGATTAACTTTTTGGGAATCCAGCACCAGCACTCCCAAATCCCTTTTCACCTCCGATTTCTGGATTCTCTACTCATTTAGAAAATAGTTTACGCCTTTATTCCTACTACGGAAATGCATGGCTCCACTCTTCGCTATGCTGTATTCCATCTGCCACTCTACCGGCCTGTCCAAGTCCTTCTGCAGGGATCTTGCCTTCTCTACACAACCTGCCCCTCTAGCTATCTTCGTATCATCTGCAAAATATTTCCAAATAAGTCTCCTACAGGAAAGTAAAGACTGAACATGCTGCTCCTCCCCTCTCACACCACCAATGGCAAATAGTAAAAGATTGCGCAGCAATTAACAGGTTGATTAACAGTGTGTTAGTGCACAAAGACTCCAGCAGGTAATTTTATTGCCTTTATTGACTCTCAAGGCTGATTTGATGAAGGCGAGCCTCTCAAAGTCTGTGTGTGTATACTGTACATGTGAGTGTGTATATACACCGTTTTATTTTAGTATACACAAAGATGTACAGGCAGGCTGGAGTAACTCAGCGGGGCAGGGAGCATCTCTGCTGAGAAGACTTGGGTGACGTTTCGGGTCGAGACTGATGAAGGGTCTCGACAAGAAACGTCACCCATCCCTTCTCTCCAGACATGCTGCCTGTCCTGCTGGTTTTTTGTTGTTAGAAACATAGAAACAAAGAAAATAGGTGCAGGAGGAGGCCATTCGGCCCTTCGAGCCAGCACCGCCATTCATTGTGATCATGGCTGATCGTCCCCTATCAATAACAGCATACATTCATCTGCTGTGCTGCTGCACATAAGAATGTCCTTGTTCATGTTTTGGGACATATGACAATAAAACACTCTGGACTGTTGAAATGCATTTTGAAAAATTAATACTTCCCAGCCCTGGTCATTGTTTTGTGAACAAGATTTGAACGGTTGTGGATCGTACCTTGGTAGATGAGCTTGAAGCCTTGTTTGTTCTCTGAATGGTCACTGTAGAAGTGGATGACGGTGTCGTGCGTGGTGCTGAGCAGGGCCGGTGGGAGATCTGCTCCGCTGAACTGGCCGATCAGGGAACTGGTGTAACCCGCTCCGTTCCGAATCTCCACAAAGTCATGGTTGGCTTCGGTTGAAAAATTCAGAAACTGAATCTCTGCACCTGTGTTGATGGAAACGGCTCATTTAGTGCAACATCGGGCCACAATTAAAGGAGGAAGGAATCAAACAATGATCAGTATTGCAGGGCCACTTGGCCATCAGTTCATGCTGTGTACTTTTGAGAGTTATCAGCACCCTGACGTGGTGTAGGTCACCCATCAGCACCCTGGGGTGATGTCCAGCCACTCATCAGCACCCTGGGGTGGTTGTGATCACAGTACCAGCACCCTAAGGGAGTTGGAGTCATCCCAGCCAGATTCACAGGGGACATCCAACATCATTACACAAAATTACACCGAAAAGAAAATACAACAGGGGGGCAAATTCACAGCGCCAGAAACCCGGGTTTGATCCTGACTACGAATTACATCTCTGACAATTAGCAGAAAGTGCTTGAAAACATTCCTTGACGTTGTTGTCAAATTCATGCCCATAGAATAAAGGGGACGCCATTTAAGACCGAGGTGAGAAAAAACTTTCTCACCCAGAGAGTTGTGAATTTGTGGAATTCCATGCCACAGAGGGCACTGGAGGCCAAATCACTGGATGGATCTAAGAGAGAGTTAGAGCTCTAGGGGCTAGTGGAATCAAGGGATATAGGGAAAAGGCAGGCACGGGTTATTGATTGGGGACGATCAGCCATGATCACAATGAATGCTGGCTCGAAGGGCCGAATGGCCTCCTCCTGCACCTATTTTCTATGTTTCTATGTAAGTAGGAGGAGAATTAGGCCGTTCGGCCCTAAATGTCTATGCCATTCAATCATGGCCGATCTACCTCTCCCTCCTAACCCATTCTCCTGACTTCTCCCCATAATCCCTGACATCTGTACTAATCCAGAATCTATCTATCTCTACCTTAAAAATACACATGACGGCCTCCACAGCCTTCTGTGGCAAAGAATTCCACAGATTCACCACCCTCTGAGAAAATAAATTCCTCCCCATCACCTTCCTAAAGGTATTCTGAGGCTGTGCCCTCTGGTCCAGGACTCTCCCACTAGTGGAAACATCCTCTCCACATTAACTCTATCCAGGCCTTTCACTGTTCGGTATGTTTCAATGAGGGTCCCCCTCATCCTTCTAAACTCCAGCTGAGAAATCTGAAGCATGATGACCTTAAACTTAAACAGTGAAGACACTTATGGGTCAAGGAATCATAATGTGATATGAATAGCGATTTCCTTTTATTTTATTACTGGTAACTGCCATCATAGTTCAATCTGAACCTCAGATGCATTGAATGTACTGTGAAAAAGTACAGGAGTCGCTGCCTCAAAAAGGCAGCCAGCATCATCAGAGACCCACTCATCTGGAAGAAGGTACAGGAGACAGAAAACTGTAACGTCCAGGTTCAGGAGCAGCTTCTTCCCTACAGCCATCAGGCTGTTAAACACTCCAACCTCCAAATAAGCTCTGAACTACGTAGACTTGGGGACATTGGTTTTGTTCTTTTGCACGATTATTGATTGATTGTTTTTGTATGTGTATGTGTATACGTACACGCACACACTGAACTTTTTTTTTCTTATTTATTATATTCTTTACAGTGTACTATGATCACCTATTCTGTTGTGCTGCTGCAAGTAACAATGTCATTGTTCTCTCTGCGACATATGACAATAAAACACTCTTGACTTGACTCTTCCCCTGACTCTTGCATTGTGTTGGCGTATGGGGTGATGGCGGGGACTCGGTGGACTGAAGGGCCTGTTTCTACACTGTATCTCTAAAAGAATAAAGAACAGACACTGAATGGACCCAACATTAGCTCAAGGTTAGAATGGTTCATCACATTGCCTTCAAATATCTGACACCATGGCAGAAATCTCCCTGTGACATTTTCCACAGCCCATTAACCAGAGGACATTGCCTGACATGGAACACGATACAGGTGTCTGATCTATTTAGCGTTCTACTCACTTGACTCAAAAGATTCAGTCTGAAGTTAATGTGGGTTAACAGACACTACTAAGCATTCTTATCCATACAGTTCAGAAACCAAGAACTAATTTACCAGAGAACAAGAAATGGAATAAAAACTGTTGTTTGTGAAACATGATCAGGCGGAAATTTATCCTTTACTTACATCTAACCTTCTTCACAGGTTCTCAGCAGAACCTGGTTTTGGGGCTGCACAGTCCACACGGACTGAAAACCCACACGGTCACAGGGAGAACATGTACAAAACTCCGTACAGACAGCACCCGTAGTCAGCATCGATCCTGGGTCTCTGGCGCTGCAAGGCTAGCAACTCCACTGCTGTGCCACTGTGACACCCTAACATCTACTATCACTTGTTTCTACAATGTATGGAATAGCTTTGCGATTCTGGATATTTTATCCCTTGGCAGGACCCTTTAGGGAGGGTTAAACTCAGAGCCCTTAATCATTCCATGTGATTAACTACCGTTTGCATCAAATGATAGGGGATTTGCAATGTGCACAGGTCCAGCAGGAATAGACTGCTGCTTTCTGAGCTGAGCTTTGTGGTATTCAGCATAAAAGAGAGGGAAACCTGCCTCATCAATATTTGTCCAGGTTTTAATGTGAAAACACCCACTGGCTGAGATAAATGACGCATGCTCTGGCGCTGTGCTCTTTCCCCTCAGCGGGCAGGGTATAATTTCTCCATGGGAGGCGCTGAATTTGAAAATCAATTGATATCAGTTTGAATTTCAGCAGACAATCCTGGTAATCTTCAGAGCAGAGAACAAACACACTTTGCCTCCCTGGTGCACCAGCAATGAATGAATAATGCTCAGAGGTGATTGCAAACAGATTGAGTGGGGAAACCAAGATATTGTTATTTCATATGGGCTGCGTTTCTATGTTATATTAAACTAGACGTTAAGCTTTCCAATTCCAGATGTGGCAGTGTATTCTGATCACGGTTTACAGTTGTGCACTAAAACCAAACCAAAGAAACATGTCGCCAAACAGAATTTGACACCAAGGATCATGGAGATATTTTGATTTTTGGGCATGTGGTAGTTAGTGCAGCAGTTCACACTAGAGAAATGGAGAGGTTAAGGGTAGGAATTCCAGAGCTCTGGGTTGAGGTAGCTGTAGGTACAACAGTGGAACAATCAAAATCAAGAGTGCTCCAAGGTCGTGTGGTTGAAATTATGTTGTGGCTGCATAGCAAAGTGGCATCAGCCATAGAAGAGTGGGCACCATGGTGCCAAAGCGGTAGAGTTGCTGCCTTACAGCACCCGCCTACAGGTGCTGTCTGTAAGGAATTTGCATGTTCTCCCTGTCACCCCGTGGGTTTTCTTCAGGTATTCCGGTTTCCTCCCACACTCCAAAGACGTGCAGGTTTGTAGGTTAATTGCCTTCTGTAAATTAACCCGATTGTCAATTTAGGATGTGAAGCTGGGATAACATAGAACTAGAAGATAGACACCATAAGCTGGAGTAACTCAGTGGGACAGGCAGCACCCCTGGTGGGAAGGAATGGGTGACGTTTCGGATCAAGCCCCTTCTTCAGACTGGTTAGGGATAAGGGAAAGGAGAGATATAGACGGTGATGTGGAGAGATAAAGAACTATGAATGAAAGATATGCAAAAAAGTAACGATGATAAAGGAACCAGGCCATTGTTCGCTGTTTGTAGGGTGAAAACGAGAAGCTGGTGAAACTAGGATGGGGGAGGGATAGACAGAGAGGGAATGCCGGGGTAACTGAAGTGAGAGAAATCAATATTCATTCATGGACTGTAAGCTGCCCAAGTGAAAAGTGAGATGCTGTTCCTCCAGTTTGCCTTTAGCCTCACTCTGACAATGGAGGAGACCTAGGACATAGAACTAGTGTGAATGTGTGATCATTGGTCGACGTGGATTCGATGGGCTGAAGGGCCTGTTTCCACGCTGTATCTCCAAACTAGACAAGGCGGAATTACATTTTTTTCAGACATGATACGTACTTCATGAGAAGTTGTACTTCAATGCGCTCACAAAGAGACCAAGTTTTATTTAAATTATAACCGTCCTGAAGATATATCCTGCCTGCATTTATTCAGCAGAACTTTTCACGGCAGTGCATATTCCTCATCAGGGATTAAGTATCCACCATGGTGCTTTTATTTAATCAACTATCTTGTGTTGTGAAGTCATGCTTGTGATTGCAGAGATTGTTGAATCAAATCCTTCACATATTCAACGTCAATTGCCTCTGACCCACCAACATTGAGGTCATGTAATGTATTTTTATCATTCAAGTGGAAAGGATATTGTAAAGGAACTTATCTTAAAAGCCCACTTTAATTTCTCCACTGAAATTATTAAACAAAACCATTCTACGCTGTTTTGGGATTATGAGCAAGAAAGTTGGCAGATATCCTGCTACTTCTTCCTTTTCTCAAGAGAGGTGATTTTGGCCCTTGGGGATTAATAAGTGTGCCTTGAAGGGCCTGTTTCCATGCTGTATCTCCACCTTTCACTAAATATCAACCCCACCTCACAACAATACAAACACTCGTCACCTTCCTTCAATAAAGTACTCCAGTCACTGATGCGATGATGGACAAATGAACACACATTTTGATAGCTAATCATAATGCCTCCAGGAAAAAAAATATATTGGTATTGGCGTTGGTTTATTTTTGTCAAGTGTTCCGAGATACAATGAAAAACTTTGGCACACTAGGCAGGCAAGTCATAGAGTTATATAGCGTGGAAACAGGCCCTTCGTCCCAACTTGCCCACACTGATCAACATGCCCCTTCTACACTAGTCCCACCTGTCTGCGTTTGGCACATATTCTTCTAAACCTATCCTATCCATGTACTTGTCCAAATGTTTCAAAATGTTGTGATAGTACCTGCCTCAACTACCTCCTCTGACAGCGAATTCAATACACCCACCACACTTTGTGGAGAAAGGTTACCCCTTGGGTTTCTATTAAATCTTATTCCCTTTACCTAAACCTATGTCCTCTGGTTCTTGATTCCCTTACTCTAGGCATAATATTCTGTGCAATTACCCAATCTATTCCCCTCATAATTTTGTACACATCTATAAGATCACCCCTCATCCTCCTGCAAGGAATAGAGTCCTAGCCAGCTCAATCTGTCCCTATAGTTCAGGCCCTCGAGTCCTGGCAACATCCTTGTAAATCTTCTCTGCACCTTTTCCAGCTTGACACATTCCTATGACATGGTGGCCAAAACTGAACACAATACTTTAAATGTGGTTTCACCAATGTCTCATATAACTGCAATATCGCCTCCCAACTTCTATACTCAACACTCTGACTGATGAAGGGCTGGATGTTAAGTATCCCGACAGGCTATGGGAGTATGCTACTAGCTAGAGAGATAGAGAGAAATGCTGGGACCAGCAGATCAAAGAAGCACAGTGAAAATAGTCACGTGATGGGAACAGAGTTGAAGGTAACTTCATGGCTAGGCATCTGGCCTTGAGAAGATCAGGTGTCTGGGAATTGTCATTTTGCAAAGGAACTGTATGATGAGGAGATATGAACAGGCAACATAATTAAGAATTCTCTAGCCTGATAAGGAACAAAGATGCATTTTGTTTATTCAGCCCTGGGAGGAGTGACAACTTGAAATGTTGATTTCATAATCATGAGAGCAATGAGTTAGAACAAAGGCTTCCTTTTGAACGTTGAGGTAAAAATGAATATAAAAGAAAGATGATCTGAGATATTGGCAATGACATCCATGGCAAGAAGGAGGAACCTGAGTTCGAAGCTCAGAGAAGACTACCCCTACCAACAGAGTGAATCTGTCCACTTCATTCATACGGATAATATCGGAGTTCATGTCATGAGTTTTGTGATTTTGTTCAAGAAGTGATAAGTGGAACTAGTGAAGTAAATGAGAAGTTATTAGCAGTCAATGGTTTGCATGCATGTATAAGTGACTTGAGTGTTCAGTCTGAAGAAGGGTCTCGACCCGAAACGCTGTCTATGTCCTTCGCTCCATAGATGCTGCCTCACCCGTTGAGTTTCTCCAGCAGTTTTGTCTACCTTTGATTTTCCAGCATCTGCAGTTCCTTCTTAAACACGAGTGTTAATAAAGATTAAGTTGTACAAAACCTTGGTTTAGAGTGTTTTGTTCGACATGTCAGTTGATATCACCAAATGTCAAATGAGCATAGATCCCCCCTCACGTGACCGAAAAATTTAACTGGAGGACATATGTCACTTCGGTACATGTTACTGAATGGGGAAACACGCACTTTCCCACTCGTTAAAAACATGGGAAACGGCCGATATTTGAGCTGAAAGTTTCTGTGCTAGTCGGGGTGACCGTGAAGCACAGCGACCTAAATTTTCAGGCAAAAAAAAAGATAGAAAGTAAGGTAATTACAAGAGGGAACTGAAGGTGGAAAACAGCGGAAGTGAACAGCCGACATTTGCCGTGGAGATTTAAAGATCCAAAATATCAGGAATTATCGCGTTTGCTCGCTGAATTTCATCAAAAGTAAGGCATTATTAACGGTTACCCCGACTAGCACAGAAACTTTCAGCTCAAAAATCGGCCGTTTTCCATGTTTTTAACGAGTGGGAAAGTGCGTGTTTCCCCATTCACTAACATGTACCGAAGTGACATATGTCCTCCAGTTAAAATTTTCGGTCACGTGAGGGGGGATCTACGCTCATTTGACATTTGGTGAAATCACCCTATAGAGGTAAGAGGGTCAACAGTTCGGAAAGCCTTTTTGCCCACCCTATCTACCTGTGACGCCACTTTCAAGGAAATATGTACCTGCACACTTAGATCCCTCTCCTCTACAACACTCTCCAGAGGCCCACCATTCACCGTATAGATTCTGCCCAAACCATATCATATATGGGGAAATAAAGTAGTGCATAAAGAGAAAATAAATAGAGTGAAGAATAAAATGTTACAGCAACAGTGAAAGTGCAGATTAAAAAAAGTGTCAAGGCTGCAACAAGGTAGATTGAAAGATTCATCCTCACCAAATGCGGGAAGAGTTTTACTTTGGTGTCAGCCAATGCTATATGCATGTTACTAACGGCACGTCACCTACACCTTCTCTCCAATGATGCTGCCTGGTCCGCTGAGTTTTTTTTGTCTACCTCCAATGACTGTATTCTGCTGCGTAAGAGAAACCACAAGCAGTTGATCAATAGAAGGGAGATTATGATTGTTGCAAAAAAGGGTTCATTCACCAGGTGACTATTTAAATCTCTTCATCCGGCACAGGTTAGGGCGGTACGGTGGTGCAGCGGTAGAGTTGCTGGCTTACAGCACCAAAGACCCAGGTTCGATCCTGGGTATGGATACTGTCTGCATGGAGTTTGTACGTTCTCCCTGTGATCTCATGGGTTTCTTCCGGATGCTCCAGTTTCCTCCCACACTCCAAAGACTTACAGGTTTGTAGTTTAATTAGCTTTGGTAAATTGTCCCTAGTTTGTAAGATGGAACTAGTGTACGAGGTGATCGCTGGTCGGCGTGGATGAAGTGGGTCGAAGGGCCTGTTTCAATGCTGTGTCTCTAAAGTCTCAAGTCTAAAGTATCAAAATCCAAAGTCCATTCAAGATCCTTCAAAAATCAAATCGAGAATACTTCTGAAAAACGGCAACTGTAACATCTCCAGGTCAACCCCTCGACCACTTTGAGAATGCTGAACACAGAACTAATATCAACTTGTCATGAATAAAATTGCACAACTGTTTCATTGCAGTAACTGAAAGCAAACTTTCTTCCCAAACATTTTTTCCCAGTTATCTGACAGCAATTGCAAACGTGGCCTTTCAGCGAGCTTTAAAAGAAAAATCATACGAAAAGAACACAATGTTTCTTACATATGTACAGTGATTGTTTCATATTGAAAATTATGAGTATATTTAGAATAAAGAAAAACTATTGAGTTTGAACTTGTACAAGGTTATGCACCTGACCTTGTCAGAGACATCAAGTTGCTACAGAATTCTTCAAAAGAATCTTTGGTAGATTTTAACTCTTGTCCTCAATAGATTGGGATGGAGTTTAATTTTATTAAGGGGATCTGATATTCCTCAATGACTTGGAGTGAGTGTTCTAACAAAATGTCATAGCTCACTAAATAATGCCAGATATATATTTGCACAAATGTTTTTCCAATTAACAAAAATTGTCATTTGAGCATCCTTACCATATCCAACGGGCAATAAAATCTTCCAGAGACAATCCAAGTTGCTTGGGTAATTTCCATGAAATCCAGGGCTTAATATGACATTCTTCAGGTCAGTCAGCACCCCTCCACATTTAGCTGCTCAACGATAAAAAATAAGGACATTATTGATACATGCAACTTGATACATGCAATTTGTATCAAGAATCTCCCGTTACCAGCAGGTACAATATTCAACACAAAGGTTTAGTTTAGTTTAGTTTATTGTCACGTGTACCTAGGTACAGTGAAATGCTTATTTTTGTTGCGCGCTACCCAGTTAGCGGAAAGAAAATTCATGGTTACAATCAAGCCGTCCACAGTGTACAGATACAGATACAGGATAAAGGGAATAACGTTTAGTGCATGATAAAGTGCAGTAAAGTCTAATTAAAGATGGTCCGAGGGCCTCCAATGAGGTAGGACTGCTCTCTAATTGGCGATCGAATGGATCCGTTGCCTGATATGTTTGACTACAAATAATCTGAATTAGAGGATCAGACCAGCTTCACAATTTAAGATATATTTTAGCATTTATCCAGTTAATTTCAAAAGACTGCATAGTAAACAAATCTATTATCAGGAACCCCGGATGATTCTGAAATCGTGCATCATTCAGCTGGCCAGAGGCTTTGTCTACATCTTCAACCTCTCACTTCAGTGCTTCAGTGCTCCTCCAGTGCTTCTACGCAGCGGCGGTGGAAAGCATCTTGTCCGGGAACATTACCATCTGGTTTGGGAATTGCTCTGCCAAGGACAAGAAGGCTCTGCAGAGAGTAGTGCGTTCGGCCGAACGCACTATGAGAACTTCACTCACCCCCCTGCAGGAACTATACAACAGGAGGTGCAACTCCAGAGCAAACAAAATCATGGGAGACCCCTTCCACCCCTGCAACGGACTGTTCCAGCTGCTACGGTCAGGCAAACGGCTCCATTGCCATGCGGTGAGAACGGAGAGGTTGAGAAGGAGTTTCTTTCCAGAGGCAATTCGGACTGTAAACGCCTATCTCACCAGGGACTAACTCTACTGAACGTTTTTCCTTCCATTATTTATTATGTAAAATAATATGTGTGTTATGATTGTGTTTATAATTTGTTTGGTTGTTTTGTTGTTTGTCTTTTGCACAAAAGTCCGCAAGCATTGCCACTTTCATTTCACTGCACATCTCGTACGTGTATGTGACAAATAAACTTGACTTGACTTGACTTGACTTCAACAGCTTACTGTTTTTATTGGCTTCAAGAAAATCTCCATCATTTAAATCCCCAAGAAAACAAAAGTAATCTGTCTCAGTGACTAAGGCCCAGTAGCTATAAAATTGGCCCACAGGAAGACGTGTGAAGATAGACACAAAATGCTGGAGTAACTCGGCGGGCAGGCAGCATCTCTGGAGGGAAGGATTGGGTGACGTATAGGGTCGAGACCCTTCTTCACACTCCTTCAGACCCCTTCTCCCGTCTCCAACAGACCCCCTCCTCTTGGACTCCCCCAGATGGCCCTCAACTTTCTTTAGACCTTTTCATTTCCAAACTGCCGGTGGGACATCAACCATCTCAAATTTTCCACTTCCCTTACTTATTCTAACATCTACAACATTCCGACGACCTTTGAAGGATTGGCAGCCTACCACCAGGGGGCACTGCACGATGGCAGCCCCGCCAACAACCTGTCTGTTTTTTCGTCTAATAAACATTTGTTATTGTGTTTTAAAAGTCTGTGTAAATGTTCTCTGGTTTGTTTTATGTGGGAAGGGTGAGGGGGTCGGGGGAAACTTTTTTTTCACTTTCTTACCTTGCCGGAGATGTGATTGTTTTCCAGATCGCATTCTCCGGTCACTCTGCGGCCTACCATCGATGGAGCTGGAGGCCTCTTTGGACTGACCTTGGGCCCCACCGTTGGGGCATGGACTTAACATCGGAGTCGATCCCTTGACTGGAATCGTTCCAACCGCGGCCTGCGGACTTTACATCGGAGCTCGCAGTCTCAGGAGAGGCTAGTCGGGAGCTCCAACGTCAACTCGCGAGCGACGTGGGGTTCGATCGCCCGGCGCGAGCGAGCTCCCCCCGATGCAGGAGCTGATCGCCCCGATACGGAGAGCCAAATCGCCGACTACAGGAGTCAAGATCGTCCCGTCAATGGAGGGCTCGAGGCCCCCGACCGCGGGAGAGGAAAGAATGGAAGAGATTTGAACTTTTTTATGCCTTCCATCACACAGTGAGAAATGTGGAGGAGTCACTGTGGTGGATATTTATGTTTAAATGTATTTTGTGTGTTCCATTGCTTTTTATTTGTATGACTGATTTGGCAAATGAAATTCCTCATATATTGCAAAACATACTTGGCTAATAAAGTATTACTGCGATTGTGATTGTGATTGTGATGATCCACATCTACTTTACTGCACTTAACGTTGTACCCTTTATCCTGTATCTGTACACAGTGGACGGTTTGATTGTAATCACATACAGTTTTTCCACTGACTGGATAGCAGGCAACAAAAAAGCTTTTCACTGTAGCTCGATATATGTGACAATAATAAACTAAAGCTAAACGAAACCGCTGGATAAAGCTAAACTGCTTGGTTAAACACTAAATGCTGGAGTAACTCAGCAGGTCAGGCAGCATCTCTGGTGAAAAGGAATAGGTGACGTTTCGGGTCGAGATCTTTCTTCAGACTGAGAGTCAGGGGAGAGAGAAACCAGAGGTATGAAAAGGTTCAGAACAAATCAGAGCCGGCACCAATAACCAAGGAGAGGTGGAGCCCACAATGGTCCATTGTTGGCAGTGGATGAGGTGAAAATGAAGGGATACGAACAGTGAAACTAGCAAGACGACTAGGGTGGGGGAGGGAAAGTGAGGGAGGGAATGCAAGGGTTACTTGAAATTGGAGAAATCAATATTCATACCACTGGGATGGAAGCTGCCCAAGTGAAATATGAGGTGGCATTCTACAAGTTTGCAATTAAGCATACAGGAAATCTAAGTCGACGGAATTTGCCATTTTTCATGCACGATCTTCAGCCTTAGATCACCCTGACACTCACTACATGGGTACTGACCTCCCCCTCGTTCAAGAGGTCTATAGTAAGCACAATTGACCCTAGTGTGTAGGATAGAACTGGTGTGACTGGATTATCTCTGGGCAGCGCAAACTCGGTGGGCTGAAGGGCCTGTTTCCACACTGTATCTCTAAACGAAGAACAAAAATGGAAGAAATACTCTCGTGGTCATGATGGAATTCATGCAAATATGGGATGCCTAATTTTAGTGAGAGTGTTTGAACAAATTCTTAAAATCATAAGTGGGTATACATGAAACTATTCTGCAAGCTTCATGTGAAACTGTTCTATGGTTAACTCGGTTTGGAATGATATTCCTGTGAAGGCGATAAAAGACTGATTTTAATGCTGCCATGTTCAAGATACATGAAGTAGCTGACTGTGCAATCTGTTAGAAGGGACATTATTACTAAAAGTGACACCATCAGTCATAACGAACTGGATCTCAGTCAATTTTAGCTTAAACTTTCTATATGAAACTGGCAGCCATTTTTTACTCCATGTTTAGTTTGAGTATAATTTTATGCTCACAAATTTAAACATGGGATCTGACAAGCTGGAGGGTGGTTTTGCTCTATCTGAGTTTCATCAAGTCCTGCAAGATGCATTTGGGTCCTGAGTTCCAGAATATTGCAACAACCATAAATACCAGGATCTCATGGATATCAAAGTCAATGACTGAGTAAATAAATAAGAGTTGTTATGTAGTTACAGGGACGGCACGGTGCCACGGCGGTAGAGCTTCGGCGAGTCCGCATCGGCGATCCTCACACATTGACATTACCCTACATTCACTCAGGACAATTTACAATTATTCCAAGCGAAATTAACCTACAAATCTATACGTCTTTGGAGTATGGGAGGAAACCGAAGATCTCGGAGAAAGCACACGCGGTCACGGGGAGAACGTACAAACTCCATACAGACAGCACCCGTAGAACCCGGGTTTCCGGCGCTGTAAATGCTGTAAAGCAGCAACTCTACCACTGTGCCGCCCGTATTATCACTGTTTACTTTTTGAGCTTCATGTGAACAAGGAATTTCATTACACCCCAGTGCACACATCAATAAACTCATCCGAATCTGAATCTTTATCTCCTCGTTGTTTCTGGGTTCTTGTAGCTGTGTAAAAAATTTCCAACGTATTTCTTTATCTTGGAATAGTGACTGCACTAAGTATTTCATTAGCTATAAAAAAAAACTCAGCATATGCCGAGATCATGAAAGGTATATAAATCCAATCATTCTGTCAGCTTCTGCAACATTTAGCTCTGATATTTATTCAGAGGCATGAAGAAACTAATTAGTCAGGATTTTCAGGCAGTAAGTCAAAATGTGATCTTTTCGGAGACACCATAAAGAGAGGATATCATTTATGTATTTTTAGTAGTCTTCCGACCCAAGTGCCAGATAGACTGCAAAGTGCAGTGTCTGTTGAACTGGGAAGCTGTATCCAGGCAAATGAGGAGAATTTGGGATGGAGAAGGGGCAACATTTGAGGAGGGCAGGTTGTCGTTGAACATAGAACAGTACGGCAATAATATTTTATTATTATTAATATTTAATGTTTCAATAATGTTTTATTATTATTAATGTTTAATATTTTATGTGTCATTCCTAACTGTCACTGCGTGCCATGTTGTCACTTGCGGGCGGAGCACCAAAGCAAATTCCTTGTATGTGAATACTTCGCCAATAAACTTATTCATTCATTCATTCATTCTCAAGAACGGACCTTTCGGCGAACAACATCTGAACCAAACATGATGCCAAGGCCATCTCTTATCTACCTGCACATGAACCGTATCTTTCCATTCCCTGCATATCCATGTATCGATCCACATGTCTCAGAAATGCCACTATCATGTCTGTCTCAACCACCACCCCTGGCAGCGAGTTCCAGGCACTCACTACCCTCTGTGTAAAAAATATTGCCCCAAGCATTTCCTTGTATCTTTGCACCTCTCACCTTGAAGCTATGATTGGTATTTGATTTTCCAATCCTGGAAAAACGGTTCTGACTGTTTACCGTAAATGAGCCTCTCGGAATATTATATACTTCTATCAGTTCTCTCTGCAACCTCTGACATTTCATGACTGGAGAAGGTGGGGACAGGAAGAGATACAAAGAACAGATGCTGGTTTATAAAAAAGGACACACTAAATGCTGGAATAATAGTGCCAGGCAGCATCCCTGGAGAATGTGGATAGGTGACTTTTTGGATTGATTGCAGTAGGTGGTATGATTTTGGTGTGTTGAGGATTGTGAGTTTTGAAAGGCAGAGAAGGCAAAGTTGTGGGGTTGTGGCTTGGATTGAGGAAACATGCCATGGGTTACACTGTGGGGTGTTAAACCTGTCTTGGAGAAAGCAGTCGCCGCTCCTTGACCATGATTATGCTGTGAAAACAAAGGCCTACAATGAGTTCTAACCAAAATACAGTATCTGTGTAACCAGGCGGATTGTAACAGCCAGGAACTGCAGGTACTGGTTATACCAAAGATCGATATTAAGAAAAGATGTGGTCATTGTGTGTGAAGAAGCTGCAGATGCTGGTTTATAACAAAGATAGATTAAAAAAATGCTGAAATAACAGCATTTCTGGAGAACATGGATAGGTGATGTTTCGGGTCGGGATCCTTCTTCAGACCAAGCAGATATCTGTTTGGGACATTCTCAGTTTGTACAGGGCTTCCTGAATTCCAGTTGGTGATGCAGCACAGTGGCGCAGTGGTAGAGTTGCTACCTCATAGCGCTAGAGACCAGGGTTCGATCCTGACCACAGGTGCTATCGGTATGGAGTTTGTACTTTCTCCCTGTGACCACGTGGGTTTTCTCCAGATGCTCCGGTTTTCTCCCACACTCCAAAGACGTGCAGGTTTCCAGGATAATTAGCTTTGGTAAGATTGTAAATTGTCCCTGGTGCGTAGGGTAGTGCTAGTGTACGGGGTGATCGCTGGTCGGCACGCTCGATGGGGCAAAAGGATCTGTTTCCATGCTGTATCTCTAAAGTCTAAAGGTGCGTTGGTAGATGCACAAGAGGCTTCTTGACCTGGAGGCTCTGAAGGAGATCATTAAAGTGCCTGGCCTTTTCCTACCTCCAGTTCCCTCCCCTCTACTTTCAGTCTGAAGAAGGGTTGCAACCTGAAACACCACCCATCCTTTTTCTCCAGAGATGCTGCCTGACCCTGAGTAACTCCAGCACATTGTGTCTATCCTCATTGAAGTGTTTTCCCATCAAATGACATTGTATCACTATAGTGTTTTACTCTAGCGTTAAGATACAAAATTCATCAACATTGAGGAATCATTTCTGACTTACCAACACAGATTGGTGGTGGATAGTTCCAACGGCGCACAGTACCAGGCATACAAGAAACGTGGGCTTGTCCCTAGAAGAGCAACGTTTACACCTTAGAAGATGCACAAACACCATGGCATTCTCAAGCAAAATAGTTCCTTTAGTGTTGATATTGATTCTTATTACTCTTATTACCGTTGCAGCAAAGAGGTTTATGTTGCTCATAGGTTTAAAGTGAGGGGGCAAAAATGTAATAGCAACCTGAAGGACAAACAACTCATTGAAACACAAAGGGTGGTGGATGAATGGAAAGAGCTGCCGGAGGAGATCCATGCGCAGAATAATGGAAGTGCAGAGTACATTAGTGCAGAGTAAATAAATACATAGACAATAAAATATATACATACTTCTTACTTCATGCAACTATGCAGTATAAACCGCTTATTATATAGATCATTGCTTGGGCTACATGTGCAATACTGAACATATTATCAGTCGACCCGGTTTGTATGTCCATAAGAACAGAAGATCTTAGACTATGTAGTACAGAAATAATTTAACTTTGAATTGCCTGTGGTAGATGAGAGTGACAGGGGAAAAGTATTGGCCACTGTTCCTGCTGAAATCTAGTTCTAAGGGACATTTTGGATCAGGGCCCTCCCAACTCGATAGCTCTCTTAGCCATCCCCTCAGCAAATGCTGCCTGAGCTGCTGAGTTCCTCTAGCACTTGGTGTTTTGTTTAAGATTCCATCATCTGCAGTGTCTAAAATGGCAAGGAAGCAATTTTCCAAACACTGTGCTCTGATTCATTCCTTCCCCTCTGTTGTCAGCTTCTAAACGGTCCTCCCATTAGCTAGGGCACAGACCAGTTCTCCTCTAGGCATTGCAGGCATTGGACTGTTCTCTGGAACTGTTGCGCTATAAATCGCTGAGAGTTGTGGATGTGGCCCAGTCTATCACACAGACCAAACTTCCCACAATTGACATTTCACACTGCCTCAGAAAAGCAGCTGGAGGTGGGAGATTGCAACCTTCACGTGGTCCGCCCTGATTCAACAAATGCAAATTAACCTGGCGTGCACTATCAAATAAGATGAAATGGACAAATTGTCCTACAACTTTAGGCTGTGCACGCCATACGCAAGAAGAAGAAGGAAAGCAGCCAACATACTCAAGGACTTGTCCGACTTTGGCCATTCCACTTTTCCCTGCACCCATCCAGCGGAAGGTACATACACTTGAAAACACCAACCAGCAGACTCAGGAACACCTTCTTTCCTTCTGTTAACAAGCTTCTAAATGTTCCTTCCACAAAATGTTCACCTGTATCATTTGTGGGCATTGGACTGTCTCTGGAACTAGTGTACTACAATGCTGAGAACAATATTCTGCACTATATCTTCCCCTTTGCCCGTCCTACAATAATTGAGTTTCACATGATTGTATTTATGTCTATATATGCATGCAAAGCAAAGCTTTTCACTGTACCTTGGTATATGTGACAATAATAAACTTAAATTTAAACAAAATTAATAAGCATCTTCAATCGAGTAATGGACCATTCACAAATACCATCAATCATAGAGTCATACAGTGTGGAAACAGGCCCTTCCGCCCAACTTGCCCATGCTGACCAGCAGGTCCCATCTACATTGGTCCCACCTGTCTGCATTTGGCCCATATCACTCTAAACCTGTCCTATCCATGTCCTATCCTATCAATGTACCTGTCCAAATGTTGTTTAAACATTGCAATCATACCTACCTCAACTACCCCTTCCGGCAGCTCGTTCCATGCATCCAGCACCCTTTGTGCAAAAAAAGTTGCCCTTCAGGTTCCTATTAAATCTACCCCCCTTTACCTTAAAGCAATATCTTATGGTTCTTGATTCCCTTCTCTGACCACAAGACTCTGTGCGTGTAGCTGATCTATTCCTCACATAATCTAATACACCTCCATAAGATCACCCCACATCACCCTGCACTTCAGGAACAGAATCCCAGCCTGCTCAACCTCTCCCTATAAGCTCAAGCCCTTGGGTCCTGACAACATCCTTATAAATCCTACAGAACCCTGAACACGTATCACCGAAGGCCTTGTAAACTACAGCATTTTTTTTATTGAGGTTTTTTCCCCATTTTTGATTGAATTCAGTTGCTTGGTGTGAACCTGCAGAGATGCATTCAGCCAGCTCATAAACTAAAAATGACAAGAGTTGTATCTAAAGGTTAACAATTATGATTAGGGAACAATGTGTATGCCTTTTGGTTGTCTTGCTCCAGTCTCCTCTGAAAGTGCTCATCACATAATTGTCAGTTTCATCAGCCTCAGAAGAAAGAACTTGTCTGCTTCAGGTCCCTGAAAAGTATTATCATCGAGTATTTTCTCAAGAAAGGACATTGTGCTCTCAGTCATGCCTTTTTAATGTAATGCATTTCCTTGTCAGAGCTGACTTTGAGCCCTTTAATATTATTCCACAGCTTGGCATCTCCAATGAAACCCCGAAAGGAGCAGTTTTAAAGTTACCTCCAGCAAAAAAACCTATGAAAACGCAAGATTTATTTTTTCATGGTTAAGGTTTATTTTGCTGAAGATTTGGAGACTTTCAAAATCAAGGAAAAGATAGAGATTTTGATTTACTCTGGAAGAGTTGAAGAATTACTAATATTGTCAGTCACCATAGACTAACACCCCTGATGACTGGGAACAATATGTTACAGCTTGGGGACCTTCCTAAAAATGGTAGACATTTAAACACTTTAACTCCCCTTCCCATATGGACCTTTCTGTGCTGGGCCACTTCCACTGTCAGAGTGAGGCCAAATGCAAATTGGAGGGACAGCACCTCATATTTCGTTTGGTGCATCTTACAACCCAGCAGTATGAATATTGATTTCTCTAACTTCAAGTAACCCTTGCATTCCCTCCCTCTCCATCTCTTCCCCATCCTAGTTCTCTGAACAGTCTGATTGTCCTCCTGATTAAATTGTATCTTTTTTTTGGCCTTGTTGTCACCTTCCCCAAGTTAACAATGATCTATTCTACATTTTCCTTAATATCATCTCCTTTGATGTCTCATTTTCACATATTTACACTTCTATATCTCTGTGTCTCCCTCTCCCCTGACTCGGTCTGAAGAAGGGTCTCAACCCAAAACATCACGCATTCATTCTATCCAGCTGCCTGTCCGGCTGAGTTACTCCAGCCTTTTGTGTCCATCTTTGGTGTAAACCAGCATTTACAGTTCCTTATCACACATTCCAAAAAATGTGCCATTTGGGTTTATTAGGCTTGCTATTTAAACAAATTAAAAATATGGCAGGTGAGGGGGAAAAAGGTTTAATAGGAACCAAAGGGGCAACTTTTTTCTTTACACAAAGGGAGATGGATATATGGAACGAGCTTCCGGAGGAGATAGTCGAGGCAGGTACTATCATGACATTAAAAAAAACTTTTGGACAGGTACATGGATAGGGTAGGATTCATAGAAACATAGAAAATAGGTGCAGGAGTAGGCCATTCGGCCATTCGAGCCAGCACCGCCATTCAATATGATCATGGCTGATCATCCAAAATCAGTACACCATTCCTGCTTTCTCCTCATATCCCTTGATTCCGTTTGCCCTAAGAGCTAAACGTAACTGGCTTCGACTAGCTACGACTAACTTTGGAAAAATTGGACACTGAATAGTGGAGAGTGAAGACGACCTCATTCGATCTCCTTCGACCTCCCTTTGACTCTGATAAAGACTATCTACGACTACCTTCGAGTACCCTCAGTTACCTACGACTAACATGCCGACCTACTATGACCTACTACGACTAAACCTACGATTTAAAAAAGTATCGATTTTTTCCATGGCGAAATATTGAAAAAAACGCTGCGACCTAGCTGAGGCCTCGAGTACGCGGAGACCACTCTCGAGCATGAAGGAGAGTTACAAAGACCTCCTACGACCTCGTGTCGACCATGCTGCGAGTATGAGTCGAGGGCAAACTCACCAGAACTCGTGGATTAGGTCGCCCAAGTGGGACAGCCCCTCAAGATTACATCAGCTGAGCAAAGATTCCTGGCCACACGTAATCACACAGCAGTAGATTGGTCTCTTCCCTGAACTTACCTGCAATGTATAGCCAGACTCACAGCTAAAGGACACCACATCATTCACCAAATATCTGTCTCCAAACTTCACACCATTGCTTGGAATCTCTGGCTCGGGGCATGTTGTAAGACCAACAGCTGTAACGAGAAATAAATATTAAATAGCAATGGATCAAAAGTTAAATGAAATCGAAATATTCCTAATCAAGTATTATGTAGAACACATGTTAACATGTCTGTTTATTACATATTTTCTTTCTCTTCTTATACATAGCTTGCCATGTATTGCGATGTAGACACGATGGGCTGAATGGTCTAATTCTGCTATGTCTTCTGGTCTAATGGTCTATTGTTAATATTTATTTATCCATGAGAAACTAAAGAAACCACACTTGCAGTGTCGTGTGCAGTTCTGATCACCCAGCTGCAGGAAGGATGTCTTTAAGTTGGAAAGGGTGCAGAAGAGATTCACCAGGACTTTACATAAACTGGCGGGCTTGAGTTACAGGGAGAGGTTGGATAGCCTGGGGCTTTCTTCTTTGGAGCGTAGGAGGCCGAAGGGTGAGCTTATTGTGGTGTGCAAGATCATTAAGGAAAATTAATGCTCAGTGCCTTTTTTCCCCAGAGGAGAGGATTATAAAACTAGAGGGTGTAGGGTTAAGATAAGAGGGGGAAGATTTAAGAGGGACCTTTGAAGCAACCTTTTCATTCAGAGGGTAGTCTGTACCTGAGATAAGCTACAAGAATAAGCTATAAAGGCAGATACAATTGACTCTCAACAGATACTTGGACAATTAGATGGATAGGAAGGGTTTAAAAGGCCATGTTCAGGCAAATGGGATGAGCATCAGAATGCCAACCTGGTCGGCATGGATAAGATGTGCTGAAGGACCTGCTTCAGTGCAGTATAGGTTGATGACTGGGTGAGAGATAAAAGTGAAGGAAATCATGAAGTCAGGGCTGTTGGTGACCCACCACATTTCAGCCAGATTCAGAAAAACAATGATAGACACAACGTGCTGGAGTAATTTAGCAGGTCATAGAGTCAGAGAGTCATACAGAGTGGAAACAGGCCCTTTGGCCCAACTTGCCCACATTGATCAACATTCGTTACATCGGTTTGACCCATTTCCTTCTAAATCTGTCTGATCCGTGTACCTGTCTAAATGCTTCTTAAATGTTGCAATCATACCTGCCTCAACTACCTCCTCTGGCAGCTCGTTCCATACACCCACCACCCTTTGTGTAAAAAAGTTACCCCTCAGGTTCCTATTAAATCTATTTCCTCCTCACCTTAAATCTGTGTCCTCTGGCTCTCAATTCTGCTACTGTAGGCACAAAACCGTGCGTTTACCCCATCTACCCCTCTCGTGATTTTGTACACCTCTATAAGATCACTTCTCATCCTCCTGCGCTCCAGGGAATAAAGTCCAAAACAGCTATGTGTCAGGCAGCATCTCGGGAGAAAAAATGGATGGGCAACGTTTTGGGTCGCGACCCTCAGACTGAAAGACAATGACAAGGTAAACTTTGGAACTGGTCCCTTTGTCTAAATCAGAAAATGTTTGTGAAAAGATTACCTGCAATGTTTCTGCTCGGCCCAAAAAGTTGAATCAGAGCTCGAATCAAAAGTACAGCTTAATCATGTATTCTGCCCAGCTTACAATGTGCTGGCAGCATTTTCATGAAAGTACAGAGATACACTACATCAGTAAAGATGAAGTTCTTTATTTCCAAACTCTCTTATTTTCAATGTGCAATTGCGTGCTTGTCAAATGTTATATCAGGCTTGACAGTGTAATAGATTGTGTCCATTTAAAATATTTCTCTTGGTGACCGCATGGAGTCCAATTAGTAGGTGGCAGCTGGTAATGAAGTGAACAGGGTGAAGCAAGCTGTCAGAGCAAATAACAACGAGACACTGTGCTGTCAATAGATTTCAGAATTTTTTTATCTGCAGAATTATTCAGCCATTTGAATCCGTGTGCATGGGCTTCTGTGTTCACTCCCTAGATGTTCCACCAAATCAACTCTCATTTCACTTGGTGGAGAAGGCGGAATTGTTTCTGAAACCAATAAAGAAACTAATGATTTTAGATAGACCCAAAATGTTGGAGTAACTCGACGGGTCAGACAGAATCTATGGAGAAAACTCCATGGTGTGTAACGTTTCGAGTTTCAGATGCCGACCCTAATATTTTGTTTTGTTTTGTATTATATTTTTAAATTTTATTTTATTTTATTTTAGAGATACAGGCACTTTGGCTCACCGAGTCCAAGCCCGCCAGCAATTACCCCGGACACTGGCATGATCCTACACACTAGGAACAACTTACAAACTCTACCAAATCCAATTAACCTATAAAGCTATCTGCCTTTGGAGTGTGGGTGGAAACCAGAGCACCCGGAGAAAACCCACGTGGTTACAGAGAGAACGTACAAACTCTATACCCGTAAAGCATCCCAGAAGTCAGGATCAAACCCGGGTCTCTAGCGCTGTGAGACAGCAACTCTATTGCTGCGCCACCATGCTGCTCATACGTATAGACCCAGTTATTTGGGGCAAAGACAGGGAAAACTACAAAACTATACAGTGCAGGACTTATCTGGTGCAAGCAGCCAACTATCAACTTTACAAACCCCACGAAATAACCTGCAACTCAAAGTCAAAAAGTGGCCGGCACGGTGGTGCAGCAGTAGAGTTGCTACCTTATGGTGCCAGAGACCCGGATAAGATCTGACTACTGGTGATGTCTGTACAGAGTTTGTACGTTCTCCCTGTGACCACATGGGTTTTCTCCGGGTGCTCCAGTTTCCTCCCACATTCCAAAGACGAGCATGTTTGTAGGTTAATTGGCATTGTATAAAAATGTAAATCGTCCCTAATGTGTGTAGGATAGTGTTAGTGTACGGGGATCGCTGGTCGGCGCAGACTCGGTGGGCCAAAGAGCCTGGTTTCCGCACGCTCTCCATCTAAAACTAAAACTAATCTATACTATGCCAGGTTTGTCGATTAATTGGCTTCTGTAAATTGACCCTAGTTTGTGGGATAAAACTAGTGTATGGAGTGATCGCTGATCAGCGTGGACTCAGTTGGCCAAAGAGCCTGTTTCCATACTGTATCTCTAACCTAACCAAACCTAAACTTTAAATGCGGCATGGTGGTGCAGCAGTAGAGTTACTGCCTGACAGTGCCAGAGACCCGGGTTTGATCCTGATTACGGGTGCTTGTCGATACGGAGTTTGTATGTTCTCCCCGTGACCTGCATGGGTTTTCTCCAAGTGCTCTGGTTTCCTCCCACACTCGGAAGACGTGCATGTTTGTAGGTTAATTGGTATTGTTTAAATTTTAAATCGTCCCTAATGTGTGTAGGATAGTGTGACACAGGCATTAGTGTGCGGGGATCGCTGGTCGGCGCAGACTCGGTGGGCCTGTTTCCACGCTCTCTCTCTAAAACCAAAACTAATCTAACCTATGCCAGCTCTACTATAGACCCTGTTACTTGGAGCAAAGACAGGGAGAAACATAAAAAATTACAATGTGCAGGACTTATGTGGAGCAAACAGCCAATTATCAATTTTAGGAGCTCCACAAAATAACCTACAAAATCAAAGTGCAAAAGAGAAATTCAGCAAATAAATCAACATCTGAGAGAGTTGCAGAAAATAAGGCAGCAAATGAAACGTGCCCCATAACAACTAAGTGCTACACTGGGTAAAATAAAATCATGTTGGCTGTGACACAAGTGATTAATTCTCAATTAAACAGGATGTTCTATGTGTAACCGAGATGATTATGTTTGGTTGAGCTTGATCTTTCATTTCCGTCAATCTCCAGCAGGGACTACCAGATGTTGTGAGAGGTCACAGCGTATCAGGCAATGGCGATCTGTGAAATGGCCTGAAATTAGATGCTTTCTTGTACAGGCGGCACATGAGAAGGAAAGGGCGCTCTAACCAATAACTGCAACTTCCGTCAGGGCTTGGTGGGCAGAAGGGCCTGTTCCTGTTCTGTACCTTTGACTCTGTATAACTATAGAAGCTGACATAGAACAGTACAGCACAGGACCGCTGTGGCCACAATGCTTCCTCGCACAATGTTTGTGCCGAACATGATGCCAAGTTAAACTGATCTCATCTGTCTACATGATCCATTTCCCTTTATACCATGCACTTCCATATGCCTATCTAAGAGTTTCTTAAACTGCACGATTATATCTACCTCCACCACCACCCCTGGCAATGTGTTTCAGGCCCACTGTGATGAAACCTTGCCCCGCACCTCTCCTTTCAGCTTTTCCCCTTTTACCTTACAGCTATGCCCTCTAATGTTGGTCATTTCCACCCTGGAAAAAAAGTTTAGTTTAGTTTAATATTGTCATGTGTACCAAGGTACAGTGAACAGCTTTTTTGTTGAGTGCTGTGCAGTCAGCAAAAAGACTATTCATGAATACATCCAGCGCGGCCTGTGGACTTCGGAAGCCGCAGTCTCCGGCAGGAAGCTAACGTTTCGGAACTCCAAGCCGCTGAGAGTGTTCTTCTGACGCCAGAGTTCCATCATCCGGCAAGAGGGCCTGAAATATCGGGCCCGACCATAGGTGAACAATGAGGAAGAGGACTTAACTTTGGTGCCTTCCCTCACTGTGGGAAACGTTGATCCCACTGTGGGGGGATGTTTTTTATGTTTAATGTTAAATTCTATAGTGTTCCGTTTGTCTTATTTGTGTGCTGTATGGTAGCTCAAATTTCACTGCACTAATTGGTGCATGTGACAATAAATGTTCTTTGTCCTTTGTCCTTAATCAAGCGTTCCACAGTGTACAGATACAGGATAAAGGGAATGCCGTTTTAGTGCAAGATAAGGACCAGTAATGCGAAGGAGTGATCACTTGAAAATCATCCCATCACAGTGGCATAGCTATAAAGCTGCTGCCTTACAGCACCAGAGACCCAGGTTCAACCCCGACCTCGGCCGCTGACTGTGTGGAGTCATGTTCTACCCGTGACCGCGTGGGTTTTCTCCGGGTGCTCCAGTTGCCTCCCACACTCCATGTGTTGCATTTTAGCTCAATTGGCCCTCTGTAAATTACCCTTAATATGTGCAGGGTGTGGATGGGAAAGAGGGATAATGCAGAACTAGTGTGAATGGGTGATTGTTGGTCAGTATGGGCTCGGTGGGCTGAAGGGCCTGTTTTCATGCTGTGAACAAAACATGTTCTTCATCTTTAAACAAAACATGAAGACATCAGAAATCATGGCACTGAGTGAAAATTATCAGTCATTGAAGTGTACCCTAATCCCATTTTAACTCCATTGTGAAATTCATTGATTCTTTTTTTTTCATGAGTACATTTGTCTGCTTACCCTTGCAAATGGTGGATAGCAGCTTGAACCCTGACAGCATTCATTCATTGTGGACTGATAATCACACGAAGATAGACACAAAATGCTGGAGTATCTCAGAGGACAGGCAGGGAAGGAATAGCAGAGATGCTGCCAGACCCGCTGAGTTACTCCATCATTTTGTGTCTACCTTAGGTGTAATCCAGCATCTGCTGTTCCCACCGACACATTCGCGTTAAAGCATTGTATTAAGGAAGCAGTGATTTCAAGGTGATCTGAGAATGAAGCTTACTCACTTTAATGGCCTACAGTTGATGGAGGGAATTGCATTTATGTAACACGATTGATTGTTTTGTTCAGGGAGTCAGAATAGGAGCTTTTAAAGGAGGAAGAAGGTAAAAGTTATTCAACTTCCACCAGAGTGGGGAATGTGAAGTCGCCGAAAAACAAGATGGACGTGCTGCCTGCACTGGTGGGGACTCAGAGGGAGTGCCATGAATGCAGTGATCTCAGTGTTTGCGGGGACATACCTGGATGAGAACAGTGTCAGACGGCTTTCTGACTGTTGGGGCGGCCAGGAACTGCAGAGAGAGTGACAGCGGTCGGTACAACTCTTGTCACATCACGACACGGTGGTGCAGTGGTAGAGTTGCTGCCTTATGGTGCCAGAGACCCAGATTCGATCCTGACTACTATTGCTGTCTGTGCAGAGTTTGTACGTTGTCCCTGTGACCACCTGTGTTTTTTCCCGGTTCTCCGATTTCTTCCCACTTTCCAAAGACGTGCATGTTTGAAGGTTAATTGGCATTGTATAAAAATGTAAATTGTCGCTAATGTGTGTAGGATAGTGTTAGTTTGCGGGGATCGCTGGTCGGCACGGACTCTGTGGGCCAAAGAGCATGTTTTCCGCTTGCTCTCTCTGTGAAACTAAAACTAATCTAAACTATGCGAGGTTTGTTGGTTAATTGGCTTCTGTAAATTGACCCTAGTGTGGAGGAGCGTGTGTGTGGCCCGGACATTAAACTGATGGCTGCGGGTCTCCGCTTATGCTATGTGCCCTAGGGATTCTCACACGCCGCTGTGCTGGCTGTTTACGTTTGATCTTTATATAGTTTTGTATCTTGTTTTTGGTATGACAATATGGGAAATCAAATTTCACCGTACCTAGGTACACGTGACAATAAAGGACCATTGAACATTGAAATGCGAACATTCCCATTTCCATCGCTGCAATGAGACGTGAGGGTTAAAAGGATGAATAAAATAAATCAGCTGCAAGAATCAGTATGGGAAAAGCCATCAGCCAGTTGTGCTTTTCAGGGTAAGCAACAGAGGTCTGTGCATTAACTGTGGGCAATATCAGGAGGGAGCAGCAACATCAAAACATGCCAAATGTCAAATCATGGCAATCAGACAGAATGGGGATTTGTTGAGTACATGTTTTTTATAGCATGACTATGCATTAGTAACAGCACTCAGGGAGATGTCAATGTCATGCTTGTGAAGATTTCTAAATGACCTGATTTTGTTCCATTTTATAGAGTGCCTTTCCAATACAACATTCACAAAAAAGACAAATTAATTGCCTATCTGTTGAGTTACAACTCAAAGTTGCACAGATCAGTAGCAATGTTCCAGAGGGAATTTATCTCAATTGCCCCTTCTGATAGTCAACAGAAATCTGTGGAGTGATATCTCAAGATGCAATACTGATGTCTTTCTTTATCTTAATACTGGGAATCAGTCAAGGCAAGTAAAAAGTCATCATAATAATGTTTCTGTGAGAGCATATGGGGTAGTTTAAAAAATAGAGACAAAGTGCAAGAGTAATCATTCTGGGGCAGCACGGTGGCGCAGCAGTAGAGTTGCTGCCTCACAGCACCAGAGATCTGGGTTAGATCCTGACCTAGGGTGCTGTCTGTATGGAGTTTGTACATTCTCCCTGTGACTGCGTGGGTTTTCTCCGGGTGCTCCGGTTTCCTGTCAACCAGCAAAGATGTGTGGGTTTGCAGGTTAATTGGTTATGGTCAAATAGCAAATTGTCTCCAGTGCGTGTGGGATAGTGTTAGTGTATGGGGCGAAGGGCCTGTTTTGACGTTGTATCTCTAAACTAAACTATACTAAACTTTTCGGCGCTGTGTCTCTCAAGTCTAAAGTAAAGTCTAAAGTCACCACTGGCCGCATTAATGCGATTAATGGAATCAACAACTTCTCCAGTCAGTCACCTAAGGGCTATTCATTGAGCATTTGCCGAGCTTAAATCTACCATGACAGTCGAAGTACATCAAGTCAGTTGTGGTGGTAAGGAAGCCCCAGAAACATAAAAGTGTCAGAAACTGCTGAGCAACAACTGGAAGTTGTCGTGTTGAAGTCACAGATCAGAAAGCACAAGAATTACAAACACTGTAAGAAAAGCGTACCACCAATGAATTGATTTAGTATTCCCTGTTGCATTCAAGGTTGTCCAAAAGCAAAGATAGAGTTATAGATGCACACAGCATGGAAACAAATGCTGAGGCCCAACATGCCAATGCCAACCCTGCAACACTAGATCAAATATTTATTTTCTTCAAAATCTCTAACCCCTCACCCTAAACCTCTGCACTCTAGTTTTACATAGCCCTGCAATGGGGGGAGGGGGGGGATGGTTTTCAATGACCAGATTCTATCTATGCCTATCGTAATTTTGTACAGTACCATCCTGCAGCTTCCTCCACTCCAAGCTAAACAAATCCTCCGCTCTAAGGGAAGATAAGATGGCTTAGAAGATGAGATAGTTGGACTACAGTAGAAGAGTGTTGGGGTACATGCATGACAGATGGGCTGCAGAAAGCATTTTATCGGGATGCATCACAGCATGGTTTGGGAACAGCTCCATCCAAGACCACAAGAAATTGCTGATAGTTGTAGACGCAGCCCAGACCATCACACAAACCAACCTTCCCTTCCATTGAAGGTAGACAAAAATGCTGGAGATACTCAGCGGGTGAGGCAGCATCTATGGAGTGAAGAAAATAGGCAACATTTTGGCCCAAAACCCTTCTTCAGACGGGCGTAATCTAGGATGAGTCTCCATCTTCTCACCTCTCCCATCAAGCAAGAGGTTTCAGAATTGTGAAAATGCACACCTCCATTTTCAGGGACAGTTTCTTCCCAGCTGTTATCAGGCAACTGAGCCGTCCTATCAACAACTGGTGAACAGTCCTGACTTCTCAGTTACCTCATTGGAGACGCTTGGACTCTCTTTGATCAGACTTCACTGGACTTTATGTTGCACGAAATGTTATTCCCTTCATCCTGTATCTCTACACTGTGGACACACTCATGTATAGTTTTTCCAATGACTGGTTGGCTTGCAACAAAAATGCTTCCCACTGCAACTCAGTACACGTGACAATAATATACTAAACTGAACTGAACTGAACTAGTTAATGCAGCATGGCAGATTAAATAGATTAAAGAGATGGATGAGATTGTTATAGGAATTCTTAGCTCATCTCTATCTGGGAGAAGAATGGAGGGTTATGGTCTGAGCGCTAGGGGAGAATACGTGTTCAGCACGGACTAGAAGGGTCGAGATGGCCTGTTTCCGTGCTGTAATTGTTATATGGTTATATAAGGGAGCAGAAGGGGGATATCAGTCAGTGCAGCTGCTCATGAATTTGGTAAAGGAGGTCATCGAAAGGAAACAGATGTTGGCAGATTGGGAGATTAAATCAACGGGCATCACTTCGTTTAGTTGAGAGATGCAGTGAGGAAACATGCCCTTCGGCCCACCGAGTCCACGCTGACCATTGATCACCCAGTACACTATCCTGCACACGAGGGACAATTTACAATTTTACTGACGCCAATTAACCTACAAACCTGTAGGTCTTTGGAGTGTGGGAGGAAACCGGAGATCCCTGAGAAAAGCCACACAGGTCACAGTGAAAACGTATAAATTCCGTACGGACAGCACCCGTAGTCAGGATTGATCCTGGGTCTCTGATGCTGTAAGGCAGCAACTCTACTGCTGTGCCACCGTGCCGCTGAAATCTCTTGACCAGCAGCAATTTTTTTTCCTTTCTAAAGGTATGTCCTAAACAAAATGCCAGCTTTTCATGTGAGTGGCTGGGAGCCAGCGTACACTCTGAGAATCATTCCGATCAAGAGATATGGGCGGCACAGTGGTATTGGTAGAGTTGCTGCCTCACAGTGCCTGACCACGGGTGCTGTCTGTACGGAGTTTGCACGTCTTCCCTGTGACCGCGTAGGTTTTCTCCGGGTGCTCCAGTTTCTTCTCACATTCCCAAAAGGTGCAAGTTTGTTGGGCTTCTGCAAAATAAATTTATCCCTAGTTTGTAGCGTGGAAATAGCGTACAGGGTGATCACTGGTCGGCATGAACTCGGCGGGCCCTGTGGTCAAGGGCCTATTTGCACACTGTATCTCTAAAGTTTAAAGTCTAAAGAGATGAGGAAGAATTTATTTAGTCAGAGCGTGGTGAATCTGTGGAATTCATTACCACTGACGTCTGTGGAGGCCAAGTCCATTGATATTTTTAAAGCGGAGATTGACAGATTCTTGATTCGTAAGGGTGTCAAAGGCTATGTGGAGAAGGCAGGAGAATGGGGTTGAGGGGAAAAGATAGGTCAACCATGATTGAATGGTGGAGTAGACTCGATGGGCCGAATGGCCTAATTCTGCTCGTATGACTGATGTGAATAAATCATAGGAGTTGTTAGCCTGGTTAAAAAAAAGATATGTGGAACTGGTAAATGAATGTTGAAATCCACTACGACTGGCTGCATTGGTCATCATGAGTAAAACAAAGAAAAAGTATGATGAAATGAGGAGATTGGAGTCAACGGATAATGTGTGTCGTATATAAATGGGTGAGTAATATTAAAAGTAAATTCTGGGAAACAGCAGGCTGGTTAAATTATGTTCCTGTCATTGTTGGAAAATTAATTATGAATCAAGGACTGAAAAGCACTAATGTTGACATCAGAAAAAAACAGTGTAGGCTAAATAAGCGACTGAAAAATTATTTAGTTTAGTTTAGATTAGAGATATAGCGCAGGAACAGGCCCTTCGGCCCACCGAGTCAGCACAGACCAGCCATCCCCACACATTAACACTATTCTACACACTAGGAACAATTTACATTTATACCAAGCCAATTAAACAACAAACCTATACGTCTTTGCAGTGTGGGAGGAAACCAAAGATCTTGGAGAAAACCCAGGCGATCATGGGGAGATCGTACAAAGTCCGTACAGACAATACCTGTAGTCAGGATCGAACCAGGGTCTCTGGTGCTGTAAGCGCAGCAAGGCAAATTCTTTGGAAGCATTTTCCATCCCTAGTCACTTGAAGGAACCAGGTGAGGAAACTGTTGATGCAATGCACATAAAAAGACACAAAGTGCTGGAGTAACACATCGGGTCAGGCAGCACCCCGAGAGAGCATGGGATAGGTGATAGTTCAGGTCAGGATCCTTCTTCAGACTGATTATGGGGTGGAATGAGAGAAAATGAGAAAACAAGTGAGGAGGGTTTTGACAGACAGATGGTAGGAACAAAGGCCAGAGATGACAAAGAAAGATGTGAGATAAAAGGATTGAAGACTTGCAAATTGTGAAGCCTGTTCTCCCTGTGGTCCTGTGGGTTTCCTCCAGGTACTTCGGTTTCCTCATTCATCCTAAAGACGTGTGGGTTTGCAAGTCTATTGACTTCGGAAAATTGTCCCTAGTGCGTTTGCAAGTAGTGGATACAAACATAGGATAAACATAGAACTAGTGTGGACAGGTTATTGATGGTTGGGTGGACTCTGTGGGGCCAAGGGCCTGTTTCCATACTGTACCTCTGAACTAAATTATATGCAGTGTCTTATGATTAATCAGAATAAATAGTACAATAAGAGATCCTGCAACTCTTTGTAATCATGTAACTTGTGTACCCTTTATGATATCCTCGTATCCATCCCCATTTTTACATGCAGAAAACATTGCCAAAAGTTCAGTTTCGACTGATGCTGCAAGAACGGAAAGTTGAATTTGTCTTTTTTCATTGCCTGCAGTTTCAGTTCACAAAATAATTAATTCCGAACATCAGCAGCAGCAGATGAATCAGAATTGATGAAGAGGGAAGACATCTCCAGAGCATCCCCAGAGATGCTGGAAGGGTACAGAAAAGATTTACGAGGATGTTGCCAGGACTAGAGGGTCTGAGCTAGAGGGAGAGGTTGAGTAGGCTGGAACTCTATTCCTTGGAGCGCAGGAGGATGAGGGGTGATTTTATAGAGGTGTATATGATCATGAGATTAATAGATCGGGTAGATGCACAGTCTCTTGCCCAGATTAGGTGTATCGAGGACCAGTGGACATAGGCTTAAGGTGAAGGGGAAAAGACTTAATAGGAGCAAGAGGGGTAACTTTTTAACAAAGAGTTGTGGAAGCTTGTTCCATAAGTTTGGTATGGAACAAGTTGCCAGAGGTGGTAGTTGAGGCAGGGACAATCCCAATGTTTAAGGAACAGTTAGATAGGTACATGGATATGACAGATTTGGAGGGTTAGGAACCAAACGTGGGCAGGTGGGATGAGTGTAGCTGGGACATATTGGCCGGTGTGGGAAAGTTGGGCCAATGGGGCTGTTTCCACACTGTGTCACTCTAGGACTATATGACTCTATGAGAGATGCTGCCTGACCCACTGAGTTGCACCTGCACTTTGCGTCTATCTATGGTATAAACCATCATCTGCACTTCCTTCCTTCACATTGTTGGATCTAAAACCTGCAACCCATTTTCCTATTTGTTAAAATATTTAAGTGAGGCTCGCTCCCAGAAATATATATATTTTCAGTTTAGATATTTAGTATTTACTCTCATTACTACAATAGATTTCAGTTTCCAGTACGTCAGGGGAAGTTTGATTTACAACTTGCCCGATCAAATGGTGTTTATACCAAATGATTGAAAGGTTTGATTTTATCTAAAGTAAAGTATTTTGCCCTGCAAACGAAAATATATATTCTTAGTCTTAATCTCACAATGTTATTGGAGGAAGAAGTTTTTAAGATCACATAAAGTAATCAAAACTAGTGAGAACTAAGATGCAAGTATAAGTAAGCTGTTTGTAAACTTCAGTTTTAGTTTTAGAGATAAAGGGCAGAAACAGGCCCTTCGGCCCACTGAGTTCACACCACCCAGCGATCACTAGTTTTATCCTACACACTAGGGGCAAATTTTACAGAAGCCAATTAACCTACAAACATGTGTGTCTTTGGGATGTGGGAGGAAACCAGAGCACCTGGAAAAACCCCACAAGATCACAGGAAGACCCATTACATCAATTTCTGTTATGATGACATCATGCCATCCAGGGTAATTCGTTGCTACCCCAATAACAAACCATGGATTACCAGTAGCCTGAAGGCCTTACTAAATGAGAAGAAAAAGGCTTTCAGGGTGGGTGACAGGAATAAAATCAAAGAAATTCAAAGGGAACTGAAGGTGAGGATTAAGGAGGGGAAAGAAGCATATAGGCTCAAACTAGAACGACAGCTGCAGCAAGATGGAGTGAAGCAGGTATGGGCTGGAATGAAAAAGATCACGGGTATGAAGCAGAAGGGCGGTACACTGCCTGATGGTGAACAGAGTCTGGCTGATGATCTGAACAGATTTTTCAACAGATTTGACTGCCCAACACAATCTCAGCCTCCCCCACCTGGTCTGCTGACCGTTGATGCTTCCTCACCATCTCCCCTCCCTCTCTCCAATACTCCTGAGATGTCATCTGCACGGGGTCCCCCCTTCCCACCTACTACTACACCACCAGCCCTACCTATGACTCTTCATACTGCGCAGGTCAAGATGATGCTGGACAGACTGAAGCCAGGGAAAGCAGTGGGGCCCGATGACATCAGCCCAAGGCTACTGAAGACTTGCTCCTCAGAGCTGTGTGGTATTCTAACACACCTGTTCAACCTGAGCTTGCGTCTACAGAAGGTCCCAAGGCTGTGGAAAACATCTTGCCTGGTACCTGTCCCAAAGAAGACCCATCCCACTCACCACAATGACTACAGACCAGTAGCGCTCACTTCACATATTATGAAGACATTTGAGAGACTTGTCCTCTCCTACCTCGGGACTAGTGTGTCAACTCAAATGGATCCTTTACAGTTTGCATATCAGCCCAACATCAGTGTCGATGATGCCCTTATTTACATGCTGCAGAGGGCGTACACACATCTGGACATCCCTGATGCATCTGTAAGAATTACATTCTTTGACTTCTCTAGCGCTTTTAACACAATTCAGCCTCGACTGCTAGGGGAGAAGATGGAGAAGATGAAGGTGGATCCATTAATGGTACTGTGGTGTTTGGATTACCTTTTCCTCAGACCACAGTATGTGCGCTTACAGAACAATGTCTCAAGCACCATCCTGAGCAGCACAGGGGCTCCACAAGGAACTGTGCTGGCTCCATTCCTGTTTACCATCTACACAGCGGATTGTCAATATAACACCAACAGCTGCTTTTTGCAGAAATTTTCAGATGACACAGCTGTTGTAGGCCTCATCAAAGGGGGCAATGAGGAGGAGTATAGAGACACAATTAACAACTTTGTGGAGTGGAGTGCGCACAATAATCTCCATCTCAACACCAAAAAAACGAAGGAGATAGTTGTGGATTTCAGGAGGGGGAGGAGGAGGAGGATTCAACCAACACCAATCACCATCAGGGGCACTGAGGTGGAGGTGGTCGCCAACCACAGGTACCTTGGTGTGCAGCTTGACAGTGAGCTGGACTGGAAGAGTCATATGGAGGCGGTGTACAGGAAGGGACAAAGTAGACTGTATTTTTTAAGGAGGCTAAAGTCATTTAATATCTGTCAACCCCTACTGTGCAGTGTCTACCATTCAGTGGTGGCCAGTGCTCTGTTTTTTGCTGTGGCCTGTTGGGGAGAAGGCGCCCGAATAGCGGACAAAAACAGACTGGATAAGCTGATCAGGAAGGCCGGCTCAGTGGTTGGGGCAGAGCAACTAACGGTCAAGCAGGTGGCAGAGGCCAGAACTCTGAAAAAACTAGGCTCAATAATGACCAACCCCACTCACCCACTCCACGCCCTGAAGGTGATCAAGTGCAGCATCTTCAGTCAGAGACTGATTGCACCAATGTGCAAAACGGAGAGACATAGGAAGTCTTGTATACCAGCTGCTATAAGGTTTTATAATGCACAAAAATTTTAATTTATTATGTATTGAAGATATCTGTTGAAATGTGTGGTGTTATGTCTGTCTTGAAGCTGTTGTGGCACTGTAATTTCCTGTAAAGGATTATTAAAGGTTATTCTATTCTAGGAAGAACATACAAATTCCTTACAGACATAACTCAGCATTGATCCCGTGTCTCTGGTACAGTAAAGGGGCTGTCCCACTGCGGCGACCTAATCCGCGAGTAAAGAAGAGTGTCTTCGACCTTCAAGCTCAAGGGCACTCGCCTGGAAAACCTCGAGCTGGATCGACCATCCGCATTGAAACCGCGAGCTGGATCGACCAACCGCGCACACACACACACACGTCGCAAAGGCGGGGGCCATGGAAAACGGGGGAGCTCTGTCTGAAATTCACACCCGCGATGAAGAGGAAGGAAAGACGACTGCCGCCGTGTACGGTAAGTCCTTTAGAAAGTGGGGGGTGGGGGGGGGGGGGGGGAAGAGAAGGGGAGAGAAGGGGTGTGAGAGGGTGGAGAGAGGGGGAGAGAAGGGGAGAGAAGGGGGAAAAAGGGGAGAGAGGGGGAGAGAAGGAGGGAGGAGAGAGAAGGAGAGAGAAGGAGAGAGAAGGAGAGAGGAGGAGAGAGAAGGATAGAGAAGGAGAGAGAAGGAGAGAGAAGGAAAGGGGGGGGGGGGGAGAAGGAGTGGAGACACTTTTAAGAAGTATAATAAAGTTTAGTGGGCATTATACCCACTAAATGGTGTATAAACCAAATTATTTTCCCGGGTCCTGAAAACTCCAATGAGCCAATCAAAATACCCGGTCAGCGAAGGAGATTGCCTATGGCTGCTCTCGACTGCCTGTAACTAAATAGTGACCCCACTCCACTGCACTACGAGTTAAAAAGAACCATGCCCACCAAATTTTTCTCTCAGCAAATTTTTCAACATGCTGAAACTTTTTCTGCAACCTAGCTGAGGCCGCGAGTATGCAAGAACTTCCCTCGAGCATGAAGGAGAGTTCCAGTGACCTTAAAGGACCTCCTAGGTCCACGTGTTGACCATGCTGTGAGTTTGAGTCGCGGGAAAACTTCGCCGTAGTGCGACATCCCCTTAAAGCAGCAACTATCCCACGGCACCACTGTGCCACCCTAAAACTATTCTGCCCTGCAAACGTAAATGAGGATGCTTCGTCTTAATCTCACAGCCAATGCTATGCGAGGAAGACATTTCTTTAAAGTCACATAAATCACACAGAATTACTGAAAACTAAGATGCGTGCAAATGGGCGTTTTAAGAACGTATGCTAGGTATGTTGCAAAGCCTACCTGAATCGTCGCTGAGAATCTGCCCCAGCCCGTGTGTGTGATTTTGGCGCTGTTTAGAGGGGGCGGGTTTAAAACGCAATTTTTACTAGGCTGTTCCAATTGAAGATGTTCAGCCTAGTAAATCATTAACGAAAAATCGCTGAAAGACCCCGTCGCAAAAGGTATTATTAGTTTTATAGGCCTCGAATAATAGTTATAATAATTTTAAAATCACTCTCTCAACCCGCGACCTCCCGCAGCCCCAGGGTTTTATAAAGCAAACAATTAAAGGTATGTACCTCATTTTTACATTAAAAGGGGCTTCTTAAGACCCCTTTATACAAAGTTTGCTATAGCGAGTAGTTCATTTTGGGCTCTTTATATCCCGCAGTATTTTTCTGGGCATTTGAGGGCACAAATCCAGCGCAATGTGAACGTTCGAAACCAGCGCGTTCACAGGATCCCATTAGAAAGCTGATTTAAAATACTTTAATTTACAGCAATTGAACACTAAATTCCTTCCATTTGGCCTATAAATTGATGTAAATGAGATTTAAAAATCATGTTTTATGGTGAATTATTTGTGAATATTATTTGGACACTTAGGCTATTTAAAAATGTTAATCATTTATTAAGAAATGGATAGATGTTTAGATCTAGTAATTGAAGTTTGAAATTAGCTATAATTGGGTAACTAACTAATTATATGCTTTAATTTCAGGTCATCCAAGTAAGATTATTTTATATTTGTTTCAGAATGGTTCAATCTAAGATAACTGAAAATTTTATTCAGTTCTCTTAATTTTTAAGAAGGTTATGGGCTTTTGACTGTCCATGATCACAGCTTTTTTGTCTTGTCCATAGAAAATCAATAGGGAACAAGATGCTAATTTCCGAGTATGAAAATGGCCATAACTTTTTTATTACTTGAGATATGAAAGTGAATTAGGTGTTAAATTAAACTTCTTTTTATGCTTTGTCTGATGGGATAAATTGCAGACTTGATTTTTTAAATGTCAAAATTTTGTAACATTGCTACATATGCCATAGGTAAAAGATGTCAAAAACATTGCAACAAGAGATTTCATGGTAGAAACCCAGATGTGGTTGTGTCCATTTTCAACAAAATGACAACAAAAAATAAGAGGACTAATGATGTTCATGTTGATTAGCCTGGGCTGTATTTAGTGGAATCAGTTACGATAAATTAGGTCAATGGCGAGAAATGTAGTGGAAATAATTCCGCCAAGTTGCTACTTTTGGAGAGGGTAGTTGTGAATTGATTGCTGGCTAACATGGTTTCAAACTTTGCAAACGATAGTAATTCCATGGACATTATGGGGCTGTTAGATTTCCATTGATACAAAACTTTGAAAATGGCACAACATTTTTTTAAATGGTGCCAAGACCTAACGACTCATGCAGGTGAACTCAGTGGGCTGTTTCTATACATACTGTACTTCATTGGGGATTGTACTTATGTATGGTAATAATATTTTGTTCTATATCTCTCTACATCACCGTCCATATCTTTTGTTTCCCATTCCTGTCACTCTTAGTCTGAAGAAGGGTCTCGAACCAAAACGTCACCTACTCCTTCTCTCCAGAGATGCTGCGTTACTCCAGCATTGTGTGTCTGTCTTCGGTTTAAACCAGCATCTGCAGTTCATTTAACATTAACATTAAGTGGCTTTCATTCCAACCGAGGCTGAGTGGTGCCATCTGCATTGTGCAGTGTTGCTCAAGGGTGAGCTGGGTGGATGAACAGACCTTCTCCCAGCAAGAAAGAAAGAACACAATATACAACAGAAATGTAAAACATAAAACATCCACCACAGTGGGACCAGCACTTCCCGCTGTGATGAAAGGCACAAAAGTTCAGTCAGTCTTCCTCGTTCTGTGGACCCGTGGTTGGATCCCTAAACCCTCTGCAGGCCCTGCAGCTACGGACGGCCCGATGTACAGGCCCTCTCGCTGGGATGATGGAAACTCCAACGTCAGGACGGATCGGAGCACCCCGCGGCTCGGAATTCCCGAATCGGCCGCTTCCTACCGGAGACCGCGGCTTCCCGATGCCAAGTCCACAGGCCCAGCGGTCGGGGCACCTCTCCATCGATCCTCGGCGAAGGTTGCAGGCAGCTTCACGATGGTAAAGTCCATGCTGCGCCCGCGGCTAGAAGCTCCACAGACCGAGCTCCATGATGTTAGAGCAGGTCGCCGCGGTCAGAGCTCCGCGATGTTGAAGTCCATGCTGCGCCTTCTGCTGAATGAAGCTCTAGGTTCTGGGCCGGTCTCCGGTCGGAAAGGCCGAACCAATCCAGTTGATAGGCCGCGAATGGGGGCGAAAATGTGACATGGAGAAAAGTCGCATCTCCGCCGAGGTAGATGATGGGGAACGGTTTCTCCCGTCATCCCGCCAGCGCCCCCGGCATAAGACCCACCGAGAGACACTAATACGTACATTAGGGCACACTAAAATAACTAAAAGTGGAAAGAAAGACACGAGCTGCTTGGCAGGGTTGCCGCGTGCGGCACCATCTTGGAAACACATGTGTTTATTTTATGGTGGTACAGTGGCACAGCAGTGGAGTTTCATGCCTCGCAGTGTTGGAGACCCGAGTTCGATCCTGGTTACAGTTCATTCCTGCACAATAATCTTACTACACTGGATGCAAAAAATGCATTTCATTGAGATCCATTGAGTACATTTAAAAAAGTATTGGCACTAACAAGAAAACAATTCAAGCTTATCTATCAAGAGTAACAGTGATAAATCCAAGCCTGTGAACATTTGTAAAAGACAGCACAACCCTGGAAATTTTTTTTTGACGTTTTGTGAAGATGAAAAATAACTGATGGATGATGGCAATGTGCCAGATGGACTTTGTAGTACTTATTTGATCAGATTTCTGAATGAGTGTCACATGAAAACATGGTAAAATGATGGATGAATTTTTGAGAGATATTTTTTTATCCCAAAGTGTCTCGCAATAGATATAGATACAGTTATTGTGAAAATAAATAGGATTGCAGGCAGACTATTCTTGCAGGCAGACTATTCTTTGCTTAAATAATGATGGGTGGCACAGTGGCGCAGCAGTAGAGTTGCTGCCTTGCAGTGCAAGAGACCCCGGTTCGTTCCTGATTATAGGTGCTGTCTGTGGAGAGTTTGTACGTTCTGTCCGTGACCCCGTGGATTTTCTCCTGTTTTCTCCCATATTCCACAGACGTGCAGGTTTGTAAGTTAATTGGCTTCTGTAAATTGTCCCCAGTGTGTTGTATTGAACTAGTGTAGGGGTGATTGTTGGTCGGCGAGTACTCAATGGGCCAAAGGGCCTGTTTCCACGCTGTATCTCTGAACTCAACTCAACTCAACTCAACTATGTTAAACCAATGATCTGTGTGACACTGCAATAGCAAGAAGAAAAATTACTCACTACGTTCTCCGTCCCTTCATCTCACCCCTCACTGAATGATTTTGACCTTTCTGCTTTTGTAAGTTCTGTAAGATTTTGTTTCGTAAGGTTTATTGACGATGACGGAGAGGTAGTAAGCATCATCTTTAATGTTCATAGACTGCTTCGAGTTGTTCAGGATGGATGATGTCAAAGAGTGAAATGTCGCAAACATAATCAATGATAATCTGACAGTGAAAATTTGATTGCAACTGATACGCAACACTGAAAATTATAGTGGAACGAGTATTGTTGTTGCTAAGTGCAAATATGATAATGTATCAACATTCATAAACACCATAAAATAAACACATATTTGTACATTGACCTGAAATATTGAATGTTTCATTATGTAGCTTGTGAATAATTCCTAAGTCAGTAATCAGACACACAGCACAGGCACGGAAACAGGCAACACACATTAGCTCATAATTATCTCCCAACTATAAAACTAAAGCACAGGATCCTGACATTAACAAATCGTTGTTTGGGTATCTTTGCTGTGTACAATTTGGCTGTAATGTTGAATTTTCATTTACTTACTCTCAATACTGTAGAGGTCAACATTCAATTACTAAATTACTATTAAAACACAAAGTACTTGTGCTACAACACCAGGAAAAGCGCTCAACCAAGATAACAAAGTCCAATTCTGAAATAATATCTAAACTGCCTGTCCACATTCATGCTTTCAAACAATAACTAAATCCATATTCAGTAATAAGTTATCTACATGTTAACAAGCACATAAACATTAAGCATGTAGATACCAGTATATCATTGGGGTTATCAAGTGGGCATTTCCTTTCACTGGTATTTCATTGAGTTAGGCCTCAGGAAGGCTCCCACAGTTAGTTCTGACGTTCCAGACCAACATCCCTCAATGCCTGCTCTCCCCACCTATGCGACCAGCAGCTAACTATGCAAATATCTACAGACGATTAACTTACTCAACAAATGCAAAACACTCGTAGCCTTTCTTACATTTATCCTAGCTCAACTATCGCAGCACCACAAATATCAACCTCACACATAAACCGGGATACACTTAAAAAGAAATACACTTACATCCGCATTATACATTCAATTATTGTTTTGTGATCTAGAGCCGCTGCCTCACGGCGCCAGAGACATAGGCTTGACCCTGACTTCAGGTACTGTCTGTTCGGAGTTTGCACGTTCTGCCTCTGAGTACATAGGTTTCCTATAGTTTCCTCCATATCCCAAAGATGTGTGGGTTTGAAGGCAATTTGTTCCTAATGTGTAAGGAGTGGATGAGAGCGTGGGATAACACAGAACTAGTGTGAATGGGTGATCGATGGTCAGCATGGACTCCGTGGGCCGAAGGGCCTGTTTTCATGCTGTATGTCTAAACTAAACTGTTGCATATCCTCAAGCTATGTTTTATTTCTATTAGTTTATTATAGTCACATGTACTGAGGTACGATAAAAAAAAAAGCTATACATGATTCAAATCAAGCTGTCATCAGCATACAGACACAGGAAATAAAGTTTAGTGCAAGATAAAGTCCAGTAAAGTCTCAGTAAAGATAATCTGATGTTGACCAATAAAGTAGATACATCAGGATCACTCTCTAGTTGTTAAACATCTGTCTGTACGTAAATCATATCCCTCCATTCCCTGCACTTCCATGTGGCTATCTAAAAGCCTCTTAAACACCACTATCATATCTGCCTCCACCACCACCTCTGGCAATACGTTCCAGCCCTCCACCACTCTCTGTGTTATAAACATGCCCCGCGCATCTCCATTAAACTTTCTACCTCTTATCTTGTAGCCATGCCCTCTAGTGTTGGACATTTTCACCCTGGAAAAAAGGTTCTGGGAAAATTAGTTACTCTCCACAAGTTCGGCCCCCTCCATGACCACCCCCTGCGTCCCCTCCTCGTCCCTCAGTTCCTTTGATTTGGGGTATAACCACAGTGAATGTGTGGCAGCTTCACTGATAGTTTCCAGTGAATGGAAAACCAGTGCTTTCCCCAATTCCCCAACGCCACCACATCACCAAACACATGTCCCTATTAATGAAGGGCGCTGATATTGCGGGCTTGTCACGGGTAAATCAACTGCATGTCAAGGGTAGCTGATTTGATTCTCTCTTGTTCGAGGTGGCTATTAGATTGAACCTGTGGCACAAATACCACATGCCATGTTTAAGGCCAGGCTTCACAATCATTGAGATTTGCTTCCTTATCTGAGGAATTAGTTCCAGGAAAGATATGCCAGGATTAGGGGATATTAGCTGGAAAGAGATAGATACAAAATGCTGGAGTAACTCAACGGGACAGGCAAAACCTCTAGAGGGAAGGAATGGGCGACGTTTCGGGACGAGACTCTTCTTCAGACAGATGGTTGAGCTGGAAAGAGGTTGCACAGAGTTTTCTCTGGAATGTCAAAGGTTGAGGAGAGACCTGATGAAAGTATATAAAATTATGAGTAGCATAGATAAGATAGACAATCAGAATCTTTTTTCCCAGGATGGCAAAATCAAATACTAGGGGGCCCAGGTTTAAGGAGAGAGGAGCAAAGTTTCAAGGAGAAGTGCAGGGCAAGTTTACTTTAACGTAGAGGACGGGGGTACGTGGAATGTACTGGGGTCGTGTTGGGGGCGGATATTATAGTGGCATTTAAGCTTTTGGATAGGTACTTGCAGGGGTGGAAAACCCGGGGGGGGGGGGGCCAGAGGGGACACGTCCCCATGTTTTGAGAGGTGGGTCGACATCCACGCCAGGTTAACCTGCCTGGGCTTGCGGTAAATATGGCCAGCGCGGAGAAGCAGCGCTGGTGTCCCGTCAGTCCAGACAGGGCTGTTAGTCAACCCGGTGGGACAGGCAGTTGAGCTGCATTTAGCGCTGGATTGAGCCTCCGAAGCCTCGCGTGCGTGTGTGAGTGTGCGCATGCGTGCGCGGCCGCCAAAAAATTGTGTCCCCCGTCCCCTCCATGTTTGATAGTGAGTTCCGTTCTTTGGTACTTGAACATGCAGGGAATTGAGGGATATAGATCATGTGCAGACAGATAAGAGTTTGTAATGGCATCATGTTCAGCACAGACATTGTGAGCCGAATGGCCCGTTCCTTTGCTGTTATGTCTTTATCCATACTCATTGAATTGCAGTTGGACCATGAGTAAAATATATTGTTTAGTTTGTTTTATTATTGTCACATGTACCAAGACACAGTGAAAAGCTTTTTTGTTGCGTGCTATCCACTCGGCAGCATAAAGACTATGCATGATTACAATCTTGCCGTCCATAGTGTGCAGATAAATGATAAAGGGAACAACATTTAATGCAAAATAAACTCCAAAAAAATCAATTAAATATAGTCTGAGGGTCTCCGATGAGGTATTGGGAGGTCAGGACCGCTCTCTAGTTGTTGATAGGATGGTTCAGTTGCCTGATAACAGCTGGGTAAAAGCTGTCCTTGAATCTGGAGGTGTGCGTTGATGATTTGTGTTACCCCATGAATACACAGCTTTCAGTTGTCAATTTGGATCAAAGTCTATTGTATTTACCATGATGGTAATGCCACAGAGGAAGTCCTCTGTGAAGACTGCACTTTGTTTTTCCCAGGACTGAACAGCGGGTTGCAATTTATTAACGCAGGAAGATAGAAATAATGTTTTAACTTGAACCAATTTATGTTTTTCAATTTGCTCTGCATTTTCCTGGACTTTGCAGAGACCCAGATCACCAATAGTGACAAACAACAGTACAGCACAAGAACAGGCCCTTCGGACCACAATGTCTGTGCCGAACATAATGATAATGCCAAGGGGCAGCACGGTGGCGGCACGGTAGAGTTGCTGCCTTACAGCTCTTGAGACCCAGGTGCTGTCTATATGGAGTTTGTACATTCTCCCCGTGACCAAGTGGGTTTTCACCAAGATCTTCGGTTTCCCCCCACACTTCAAAGATGTACAGATTTATTTAGCTTGGTAAAACGTAAAAATTGTCCCACGTATGTAGGGTAGTGTTAATGTGGACGGATCGCTGGTCGGTGCAGACTCGGTGGGCCGAAGGGCCTGTTTCCGTGCTGTATCCCTGAACTAAACTATACATCTACCTGCACACAACCTATATCCCTCCATATCCATATGCCTGATCAAAAGTCTTAAATCCCACTATCGTAACTGCTTCAACCACTCCCCCCAGCAGCATGTTCCAGGCACTCGCCTTCCTCTGTGAAAAAACCTGCTCGCACATCTCCTTTGAAATTTGCTTCTCCCACTTAAAGCCAAGCCCTCTAGTATTGATTTATCCATTTTAGGGAGAAAAAAAGATTCTGACTGTCTACACTATGTCTACCAATGTTGCATTCTTTAATCTATACGCATCTTAAAAGATGAAAATGGTGGAAGATAGGCAAAGAATGTGTTCACTGATTTAGTCTTCACTTAAGATTATCTTACATTTCAAATTTCCTTCCGTGCTGCAATGATTTGATAAAATAGAATCTCTGAAAATGTTTAAGTTTGGTGATGCCATAATTAACTGTCAATCAGTTAATATCAATAAATATATACTTAACATACATCTTACTTCCATTTCCATAGCTGTCAAAAGGACCATCACATTTAGAAGGCTTCCACACATGACTGTAGATACTTTAATGAAATTCTTCACACCACTGCATACAAGTTCTAATCAGAACTCATAAATATTAAAGCTAAAGCATTTGGTATCAAAACTTAATAACATATCAAATTTAAAGGAAAGCCAAACATAACAAATCATAAGCAAACTTCTCAAAAATATTTGAAAATAATTTCAATTCTGCTTTGGTTGAGTTTAGTTTAGAGATAGAGCGTGGAAACAGGCTCACCGAGACTGTGCCGACCAGCGATCACCCTATACACAAACACTATCCTACTCACGAGGATACCTTTAGAATTTTACCAAAGCCCATTTACCTACAAACCTGTAATTCTATGAAGTGAGGGAGAAAGCCAGAGCACTTGGAGAAAATCCACACAGGTACGGAGAGAACATACAAACTCCGTACAGACAGCATCTATAGTCAGGATCGAACTGGATCTCTGGCGCTGTGAGGTAGCAGCTCTAACACTGTGTGACTGTGCCGCCCTGGTTCCTCAACACATCTAGGTGACCTAATCAGTTAGCCTAAGGAAGAGGTCTCCAATTTATTGTGGAAGATGTTCAACCTAATCAAATGCAAGAGGATGCATACATTGAAAACCAACTTCCACAGATTAAATCAACATTTTTAGATAATAAAGTCATTTTTAAATAAATTCTAGAAAGATTAAATCTAGGAGGATGAAGAGAGTGGAATCTTCTTGTGAAGGGATGAAGCACCTTCTATGAAGGACTAGTCTCACCCCGGTCACTCCCTCTTCTCCCCTCTCCCATCAGGCAGGAGGTACAGGAGTATGAAAATGCACACCTCCAAATTCACTGATATTCCTAGCTATTACCAGGCAACTGAACCAAATTGCCACCAGCTAGAGAGCGGTCCTGACCTCCAATCTACCTCATTGGAGACCTTCAAATTATCATTAATTGGATTTTACCTTGCACTAAACGTTATGCCATTTATCTTGTGCCTGTACATTGTGGCTGGCTTGATTGTAATCATGTGCAGTCTTTCCGCTGACTGGAAAGCAACCACAAAAACGTTTTTCACTGTACACATGACAATAATAAACTAGACTAAACTCACTTCCTTATGGAAGGCACAAACTAATCAGCTCAGCACAGGGTAACAGGGTAACACTATTTAATTAATGAACGAGGATAACTTGTTTTGCTTGCATAGAAGCAGTCACTATGTGGTCACGACTTGTATCGAATAGGAATCTGCAGTAAGGCTACTTCGGACTCCATATCTAGCGAACTGTTTGGGAAATATTCCGACGTAAATACAAAAGATGTGAAGAAGTTACTTGTCAAGAGAGGTGCATAAGGAAAGGAGGCAGTTGTCTTGTGTGCGTCCCCCTGTAACTGGACAACTGGTGGGTACGTGCAATTAAAATAGCAAACAATAGAGTCCAGCATGGAAACAAGCCCATCGGCCCAACTTGCCCACATTGATCAACATACACTACCGACTAATCTACATTAGCCCCACCTGCCTGCGTTTGGCCCCGATCCCTCTAAACCTGTCCTAACAATGTACCTGTCTAAATGTTTCTTAAACATTGCAATAGTACCTGCCTCAACCGCCTCCTCTGGCAGCTCGTTCCATACACCCACCTTACTTTGGTAGAAAGGTTACCTCTCAGGTTCCTATTAAACCTTCCCCCCTGCCCTACCTTAAATCTATGTCCTCTAGTTCTTAATTCCCCTACTCTGGGCAGGAGACATTGTGCGTTTACCCGATCAATTCCTCTCATGATTTTGTACAGCTCTATAAGATCACCCCTCATCCTTCTGCGTGCCAATCTGAGGTGTTCACCTGTACCTTAAATAAGATATACAAGGCAATTGATTGAATGAAAGATACGGCATGGAAACAGGCCCTTCCATCCATCGAGTCCAGGTCGACCATCGTTCGCACTAGTTCTATGTTATCCCACTTTCACATGTACATACAACACATAACGTACAGAGGGACAATCAACCGCCAAACCTGCACATATTTACGATGTCGGAGGAAACCGGAGATCCCAGAGGAAACCCATGCAGAAGAACATTCAAACTCCACATAGATTGCAACCGAGGTCAGGATCGGACCAAATCATCAACTAAAACATTAACTCTGTCTTACGCGCTCTACAGATGTTGCCTGGCCTAATGGGTATTTTAGACCATTGCTTTATATACAACTTTAAATCATACATTGCTAAGCACGTTACGTTTTCTCATCAGACTTTGTGCTCCTGCTGTTAGTCTAAAGTCTAAATTCTCAAGCTAAATCATCTGCACGTTGCAGCAAAACTTTAAATGAGTGAGCAGCATTGAGAACAAAAATGACTGAAACTGAACAACATCATCCAACTTGAGTCCAAAAGTCATAGGAGCTGAATTAGGCCATTTGGTCCCTCAGGTCTACGCAATTCAATCATGGCTGATCTATCCTACCCTTACAACCCCATTTTCCTGCCTTCTCCCCAATACCCTTGACACCCTTAATAATCAAGTATCTATCAATCTCCACCTTAAAAATATCAATTGACTTGGTCTCCACAGCCTTCTTTGGCAATGAATTCTACCGATTCACCACCCTCTGATGAACAAAACTCCTCCTCATCTCCTTTATAAAGGTATGTCCTTTTATTCTGAGGCGATGGCCTCTGGTCCTAGACTCTCCTAACATAATGATAATCAGATTGTTTTTTAACCTGTAACCACGGCCGAACGTACATATTAAAATAGATACCCGCAGCAATCATTTGCACACAGCAATTGTCATGAACCCATACTAACTGTATCAACCTGCTTGCAACCTTACACTAAAGCAAGTATCACACTGTTGCGACAATCAAAATATTTCTTAAGCAATTTTTGTCTTCTTTACTAAAAAAAACAATTTTAAATATTCAGTCGTTAAAGAAGGAACTCACAAACAAGCAAGCACCATATTATAAGAACAATACAACTTCAGTTATAATTGCTGTGAAAAAAATATATTTTTCTCATGCAGCGTTCGAGAGTAATGACACCAAGCATTCTAGCCATTATTACCAACTTACTTGCTGTCATTAAAACAAATTTATTCCAATGAAACCAAACTAAATTGTGTGCTAATAGGCTCCAGTGGGAGCTTAAGTTGCTATGAATAACCTATTTCAATGTCAGCTAGTTAAATAGCCGCAAAATTCTACGACAAAAAGGCAATCAGTAAAAATATGCTTGTTACACTCAATAAGATGTATGACAATATGGTTATATACTGCCATACATCGGCACAGTTAACTATAAGCACTGAACTGTCTTTATTTACTTTTCAGTTTATTTCAGGTATAGTTACCTGTGCAACAGGTTTATAGACATCAGTGTCATGGATTGGAAATTACCTTCTCTTGTTCTGGGAGAGTGAACATTGTGGTGTACACAGACGATGGGAGTCCTGGATAATTAAAACTGAATCATGTTGCACCGATCAAGTGAAAGGACAAAGTGCTGGAGTAACTCAGCAGGTCAGGTAGCATCTGTGGTGGGAATGGATTGGCAACATTTTGGGTCGGGAAGAAAGGTCTAAAGATGGGTCCTAACCCAAAACTCATCGGGATGCATCACGGCATGGTTTGGGAACGGCTCCATCCAAGACCGCAAGAGTTGTGGACGCAGCCCAGTCCATCACACAAACCAACCTCTCTTCCATTGACTCCATCTACACTACACGCTGCCTTGGCAAGGTCACCAGCATAATCGAGGACCAGTTTCACCCTGGTCACTCACTCTTCTCTCTTCTACAAGCATGCAAGGGGGAGAGAAGTGTGTAAACGCACACCTCCCAATTCAAGGGACAGTTTCTTCCCAGCTGTTATCAGGCAAGTGAACCATCCTATCACCAAATATAGAGAGCTCCTGACCTACTATCTATTTCATTGGAGACCCTTGTACTATCTTTAATCAGACTTTACTTGACTTTATCTTGCACAAATAATATTCTCTTTATCTTGTATCTGTACACTATGGATGGCTTGATTGTAATCATGCATATTCTTTTGCTGACTCAATAGCAAGCAACAAAAAGATTTTCACAGTTTAGATATATAGTGCAGAAAACAGGCCTTTGGGCCCACCCAGTCCATGCTGACCAGTGATCACCCCGTACACCAACATTATTCCACACACTACGGACATTTTGAAATTTTTACCAAGGCCAATTAAACTACAAACTCGCACACCCGGAGAAAACCCACGAGGTCACGGAGAGAACGTGCAAACTCAGTACAGACAGCACCCATAGTCAGGATCGAACCCGGGTCTCTGGCGCTGTGAGGCAGCAGCTCCACTGCGGTGCCATTGTGCCGCAAAGGTTCCACTAACAAGAATTTGGTCGCCACCCTCTTTGGCTGAGGAGTGAAGTTTCAAGGACATTGGAAGCTATGGGCGCTGAAGCAGGTAAGAGAGTCAGAGTGACACAGTGTGGAAACAGGCCCTTCGGCCCATCTTGCCCAAACCGGCCAACAGCTCCATCTACACTAGTCCCCCCTGCCCGCGTTTGGCTCAATATCCCACTAAACCAGTCCTATCCATGTACCTGTATAATTGCTTCTTAAATATTGTGATAGTCCCAGCCTCAACTACCTCCTTCAGCAGCTCATTCCATGCACCCACCACTGTTTATGTGAAAAAGATTCCTATAAAATCTTTCCCCCCTCACCCTATACGTGTGTCATCTGGCTCTTGATTCCCCTACTATGGGCAAGAGACTATGCTTTTACCCGTCCAATTCCTCACATGAATCCATCATTCAAAATACGAAATGTACAGTGTAACAGATCACAATATGCCACGAACCATAGACAATTAAAATTCCGCTGCTCCTGTCTCATGAAGAAGCTCCATAAAATAAGGCACAAAAACTAGACAATGGGCCTGCACTTGGTCCTGCTCCAGTGTGCCAGCATAAATGCACCACTTACTTTTATATTCCAAGTGATAGCCGGCTGCTGCCACACTGATGTCTGAATGAAAGTGCAGGTAGAGTTGATTGGAAGTGCTGTTCAACAATGCAGGGACAGTAGTACCTAGAAAAGATAAACCACCATTGTTTCTCATTCAGTCCAACTGGTCGGCAAGGAATCATATGGAAATCTACCCCCCCCCCCCCCCCCCCCCCCTTGATCAGAGCAGCACGCGTAATACGATTCAGGTTATCACATTTGCTGTGAGATACTCAGGTATTCCTGTCCCTTATCTCACACCAGCAGCCAGGAGCCTTGGAACAGTAACAAAGAGCGGAAACTATTCACTTTGACAGGACGTTTTCATTGCTGAAACATTGTCCTTTATTTGCAATTCCACTTCGATGTTTTTTTAAGAATAGATAAGGACAGTGCCTCAGAAGCCACAATTGGAGTCTATGTGTTGGGATGACAAACTACTTGAACTGAATGTAAGTTTCAGGTGGTGGGGTCTGTATGGACTGGCAGTGACATTGTATTAATGGGTCGCAGGGTCAGAAATTCATAGATCCATACAGTGTGGAAACAGGGTCTTTGGCCTGCCGAGTCCACACCGACCAACATGTCCCATCTACACTCGTCCTACCTGCCTGCGTTTGGCCCATATCCCTCTAAGCCTCCCATCCTAGTGCCTGTCCAAATGACTCTTGCACATTGCGATAGTACCTGCCTCAACCAGCTCAAAAACATTCAGACAGGTACATGGATAGAAAAGGTTAGAGGGATATGGGGCAAAAGCAGGCAGGTGGGACTAGTGTAGATGGGCATCTTGGTCGGTGTGGACAAGTTAGGCATGCTATATAACTCAATGACTCGAACCACTTTAGGCATAAGATGCCCCTACTGCAATTAGATTGAAAAAATGATATATTAGTTGCTATTTCTTTTGATTGAAAGGCCAGCGATATTTGACTGCATGGAAATAGGCCATTCGGCCCAACTTGCTCACGCCAACTGACATGCCATATACACTAGTCCCACCAGCCTGCGCTTGGCCTTTATCCCTCTACACCGGTCCTATCCATGTACCTGTCCAAATGTTAAACATTCTGATAGTACCTGTCTCCACAACCTCCTCTGGCAACTCGTTCCATACACCCACCACCCTAGGTTCCTATTAATTCTTTCCCCTTTTCACCTTAAACCTATATCCTCTGCTTCTCGATGCCCCCTACTCTAGGTAAAAGAACACTTATAAAATCACCCCTCATGCTTCAGCACTCCCAGGAATAAAGTCTCTTACCTGAGAAGCTGCCAAGTCTTGGTGCAGTTTCATCGGCACCATCGTATATTTCTAACGAGTCCCAGTTGTGTTCGGTGGCAAAGCTTATCACTTGAATCTATTCAACAAAATCAGTATTCAATTGCAGTAAAATTCGCAGTCTGATTAGATCACTACATTTAAATCTCATTCACATGCTATTGAAAAAGCGGCTATGTGCTATAAATATGTGTAAAGGATTAAACTGAAACTACTAATTCAGTTGTGATGACCTCTTGGTCACATTTAATCAGTTTTGATCCCAATTGCACAGAAATTAAAAATGCACTTCCTGGAACGATTAGCCAATCTGTTCCTTCTCACACAACTGAGAGACTTTTATGACTTCATAACATTTGAACGGAATGAATGAACACCCTATTGCTTAGCACATAAAATAATTAAATGGTATAATCCTGCACAATTCAGATCAAAATTCTCTCCCTTTAATTAACAATTATTACCGTGACAATGTTAACTGATTAATCAGGACAAAGAATCAATTTCATCAATGATTCAATGATACTTTATTGTCACGTGTACCAGTGAAATGCTTTGTTTTTGCATACGAACCGGTAAAATCACACAGCAGACCTCGCCTGGGCTGTGTACAATGAGTCGCCACGTTTCTGGGGCCGACAAGGTTACAAAAGGTTCATCGAACAGTTTATGATCTGTTCGCAGTGGCGAACCAGGCTTGCCGCCGCATGTGACAGCTGGCGGCCATCTACCGCATCCCCCCCATCGTTCTCGGAGCTCCCCCCCCCACTCCCCGTATATGGAATTAAATTAGTCTGCACGTAAGGCAACGGGAGGGGGGTGTGCACAAGAGCCGCTTAAAGGTTTCAAGCCGCCTTGAAACTGCACCAAGACTAAAGGAGTTCTTTCTGCATACAACCAACTTGCCTGTATACCTGCTCCCTCGGTTACCCTGATTTTCCACATACAGTTCAAGCTGTTACCATAGGGCTCTGGATAGCCTGGTGAGAGGATGGTGCCTCTGCGGTCCGTCAAGTTTCCTTCACAGGGCACTGGAACAAAACAAAATCCTCTTAAGTCAATGTTGTGCCACTTCACAAACAACAAAGTAATTTACTGGGGGTTTAATTTTAGTTCAGTTTGGTTTAGTGATACAGCGTGGAAACCGGCCCTTCCACTTCTACGCCGACCAGCGATCCCCATACACTAGCAATATCCTACACACACTTGGGACAATTTACAATTTTACCAAACCAATTAACCCACAAACCAGTACGTCTTTGGAGTGCGGGAGGAAACTGGAGATACTGGCGAAAACCCAAGTAGGTCAGGGGGAGATTGTACAAACTATGTAGTCAGGATCGAACTTGGGTCTCTGGCGATGTAAGGCAGCAACTCTACCGCTGTGTCACTGTGACAGCTTTGAAAAATTAAATATGTCCAAGAGTCAAGAGCGTTTAATTGTCATATGTACAAAAACATACTGTTGGTTTGCTTCGCAGATTGGTTTGGGAACAGCTCTGCCCAAGACCACAAGAAATTGTAGACAGATGTGTAGCCCAGTCAATCAAACAAACCAGACTCCCCACCACTGACTCCACCACTGACTGCAGAGGGTCCAGCAGACGGGTTTGTGATATTTTTCTGCTTGGCCAGCACAAGCCTTTCAAGGGTCTTCATGACTACAGAGGTCAGTGCGACATGCCTGTGATTACTGGTCTAATGACCCTCTGCAGTTTGGCTGGACCCTCTGCAGTTTGCATATCGGGCCAATAGATCTGTGGATGACGCAGTCAACCTGGGCCTGCACTTCATCCTCCAGCACCTAGATCGCGAGGATTTTGTTTGTTGATTTTAGCTCTGCATTCGACTTCATTGTGCCTAGCTACTACACTCCAAACTTTCCGAGTTGACTGTGCCTGAACCCCTCTGTCGGTGGATCACCAGCTTCCAGACAGACAGGAAGCAGCATGTAAGGCTGTGAGCATATGAGGCACATCTCGGACCCGCAGACCCACAGCATAGGTGCACCGCAAGGCGGCGTACTCTCCCCTCTCCTCTACACCAATGACTGCACCTCCATAGTCTCCTCTGTCAAGCTTCTCAAGTTTGCGGACGACACAACCCTGATTGGACTGATCCAGGATTGGGAGGAATCTACCTACAGACAGGAAGTGTCACAGCTGGTGTCCTGGTGCCATCGCAACAACCTGGAGCTCAATGCTCTTAAGGCAATGGAATTGATTGTAGACTTTAGGAGAGCTCCCCATCCCCTCACCCCTCTCACCATCAACAACACCACAGTCGCATCTGTGGAGTCTTGCAAGTTCCTGGGAACCATCATCTCCAAGGACCTTAAGTGGGGGGCTACCATCGACACCACAGTCAAAAAGGCACCACAGAGGATGTACTTCCTGCGGCAGCTGAGGAAACACAATCTGCCACAGGCAATGATGGTCCAATTCTACACGGCCATCGTAGAGTCTGTTCTCACCATCTCCATCATGGTCTGGTTTGGCTCAGCCACCAAGCACGACACCTGGAGGCTGCAGCGAATCATCCGATCAGCTGAGAAGGTTATTGGCTGCAACCTTCCCTCCATTGATGAACTGTACACCGCAAGGGCCAGGAGGTGAGTGGGTAAGATCATCTCTGACCCCTCTCACCCTGGCCACAAACTCTTTGAATCACTTCCCTCTGTAAGACGACTCCGGGCTGTCAAAGCTGCCACAGCCAGACATAAAAACAGCTTTTTTTCCACGAGTAGTAGCTCTACTCAATAACCAAAACTCTGTAGCCTCCTTTTGCTCTGGTATTTTATTTATTTCACATGTTTAATCAATAATGTTTTATTATTAATGTTTAATGTTTTATGTGTCATTCTTAACTGTCACTGTATGTCATGTTGTTACTCGTGGGCGGAGCACCAAGACAAATTCCTTGTAGTTGAATACTTGGCCAATAAACATATTCATAAACATATTCATTCATTCATTCATCCATTCATCTACACTTTACGTTGCCTCTGAAAAGCATAATCACATAATCAAAGACATGCCTCATTTCGGTTATTCCTTTTCCATAGTTCAATATTATCACATGTTCTGAGGTATGGTGAAGTTCTTTTATTGCATACCGTTTAGCAAAGTATTACAATACATAAGCACAATCTTAGATTAAATACAAAGTGGATAGACGTAGTCCACTGAGACAATATATAAATGTTGCCAGGTTCTGGAGCTATTTTCTAAGTCCATGTTCATGTTCTAGTAGCAGAAATAGTCCATTTGGCCCATCAAGTCTGCTCCGCCATTCAATCATGGTTAATCTATCTTTCCCTCTCTACCACATTCTCCTATCTTCTCCCCATAACTCCTAGCACCCTTACGAATCAAGAATATGTCAATCTCCACCTTAAAAATACCCAATGACGACCTCCACAGCCGTCTGTGACAATGAATTCTACAGATTCACCACCCTCTGGCTAAAGAAATTCCTCCTCATCTCCTTTCTAAAGGTACGTCCTCTTGTACTGAGGCCTTGCCCTCTGATCCTAGACTCTCCCACTAGTGGAAACATCCTCTCCACATCCACTCTATTCAGGCCTTTCACTAATCGGTAAGTATCAATGAGGTTCCCCCCTCAAGTTGCTGATGTGCAGCTGGCCACAAAGGGCAGGGTATTGCAGGGTTGGCCTGGCCAAGCGAAGTTGTAGGTGTCCACTGCTGTTGCAGTGCTCCATGCCGCTGCAGGCCTCGTCCAGTCCATGTGCTCGGCCTCTGCTCTCATCTACCAGAAGGCACCAAATCTATAAAATGTGCACTACCCAGACTCAGCAACACCTCAACAAGTAAATTGCAAATTGTCCCTAGTGTGTGCAGGATAATGCTAACCTATGGGGTGATCGCTGGTTGGCGCAGACTCAGCGGGCCGAAGGGCCTGTTTCCACGCTGCATCTATAAAATTTAAAGTAAAGACTTGGGTCAGCTACACTCTTCTCCTCCCCAATTGGATTGCGGGTAGATGGTGGAAAATGTGTCTCAGTAGACTCTTTTCTGGTAGGTTATCTAAGCCAACACCAAATTAGAAAAAGATGAAAGTTAAAATAAACCTCCCGTTAACCAAATGCACCCGGGGCACAAATTAAAAAGAGACAGTTTGTTCTGGCAATATGACAAATGAACATAACTCTAAGTACTTAATCCACACCATTGAATTCTAATCCATTGTAATTCACATTGAGGTTCAGGGATCGATAAGATGGATTCAACCTTGGTGAATCCCTGTTGCTTTGTTATGAATTCATGTATCGATCCTAAATAATTCTATGTGAGATGAGGAGGGATATCTTTAGTCAGAAGGTGGTGAATCTGTGGTCATCATTGTCACGCACAACTGTGGAGGTCAATGGGTATTTCTAAGGGCGTCAAAGGTTACGGGGAGAAGGCAGAAGAATGGGGTTGAGAGGGAAAGATAGATCGGCCACGAATGAATGACAGAGTGGAGTCGATGGGCTGAATGTTCTCATTCTGCCCCGATGACTCATGAACTTATGCATCTCCTTACACTCCTTCCTGTTTTTATTTCAGGTTCCATTGTTATTCAGGGAGCTCCAGAATTCAACAATCTAGTTCTCACCTTATGAAGTTGCATGTTTAGGGGGAAAACAAACAACCTGCTTCCCTGTGCCCACTTAAATGCTCATTTATTACACCCTTGCACACCATTTTCACTCTTCTTCCGTCCCCTTCTGCCTATATCTCTTCCTCCAGCAACACATCTAATTTCTCTCCTCATCTTACAGTTTTTTATCTTCCTTTCATTTCTGACTTTTGTCCACCCATCTGCCAATCAACCACCCGTGTCCACCTATTGCTTGCCAGGCATTATCTTTCCCCCCCCCCCCCCCCCCCCCAAGTCTCTCCCCCTCACTACAATTACTCTGAAGAAGCATCCTGACCCGAAATGTCACCCATCCAGGTTTAGTTTTGTTTAGTTTATTGTTATACACATGAAAAGCTTTTTTGTTGCGTGTTATCCAGTCAGAAAAAAAGACTACACATGATTACATTCAAACCATGCACCGTGTACAGATACAGGATCAAGGGAATAACATTTAGTGCAAGATAAAGTCTAGTAAAATCCGACTAGAGAAAGTCCAATGGTCTCCAGCAAAATAGGTGCTAGGTTAGAGCTGCCATATTCTCCAGAGATGCTGCCTGACCCGCAAAGTCACACCAGCACATTCTGCCTTCTATTGTAAAGTAGCATCTGCAGTTCCTTGTGTCCCCATGTTAAGACAGGCCATTCCTGAGTCACTGTTTCTGTGGTCAGTTTTAATTTTCCAGCCCCCGTGCTCCATCTTGGGAAAGAAAAGTTCACTGTCCCCGTACACCCTTGACACGCTAAGGAAGCTTGTGCTATCAAAGTACATTGGATTAGAACATCGTTCCGTTCAACACAAAGGTGGTGGGTATGTATTAGGTGCAAGTCAAGCATATCGGCCCTAATAAGAAAGATGATGGACTTGGTGAAAGGCACTCTTCCATGCCTTGTGCTGTTCTGGAATTTATCAGCTTAGTCAACCTGTATTTATCAGAACTGATACTACATTACAGAGGGCACTACAACTGCAATGATAGAAAGCCGTCATAAAGCACTGTCCAGTTTGCTGGGTTGGAGAGAAGGAATGGGTGACATTTCGGGTCTGAAGAAGGGTCTCGACCCGAAACATTCCTCCTATCCAGAGGTGCTGCCTGGCCCGCTGAAGTACTCCAGTATATATATATATATATATATATATATATATATATACGCACTCGCTTATATATGCACATACACACACACACACACACAAAATCACACACATTTATATAGTGTTATCCATAGTTAAATATTGTGTTATACATTGCATGCTTTAGACTTTAGAGACACACCACCAAAACAGGATCTTTATTCTAGTTTTTTCCCCAGTGACAATTGAAATCTCCAACTGGGGTGGAACAGTGATGCCGTGGTAGAGTTGCTGCCCCACAGCACCAGAGACCCAGGATTGATCCTGACCGCGGGTGCTGTCTATACATAGGTTGTACGTTCTCTCTGTGACCGCGTGGGTATTCTCCGGGTGCTCCCGTTTCCTCCCACATTCCAAAGACGTGGAGACCTGTAGGTTGGCTTTGGTAGAAATTGTAAATTGTTTTTAGTGTGCAGGATAGAGTTAATGTACGGGGGGGGGGGGGGGTGGCTGGTCGGCATGGGCTTGGTGGGCCGAAGGGCCTGATTCCATGCTGTATCTCTAAAGTCTGTCACTGTTCTATCATTTTCAGTTAATATGCCAGCAAAATTGCTCCTTAATCTCAAATTTAATGGTCAGGAATTGCAACTCTGTGGATTTTTGCTTTAATATCACTTTCCATCCAATTCATAGACTTTACTCTCACTCGGTCCTCATTTTAAATCCAGCTCGTGTCCGCTGCATCCTTATCTCCCTTTCCTTGACAAATGAAGAGCGAATTTAATGTAGAATGGGGCACACATTGCATAAGCATTAACCTTGCATTTATTATTTTCAACATAAGCGGGCAGACGCTTAATATGTTCATGGGAAGCCTTTCCATCTGCTACGTTACTGCAGACATTAACATAACAGGGTCATTTCATGTGAATGCAAAAAGCATCAATCATTAAAATCAGCATCTCTAATCCATGGACAAGTATGAAAAATATCCTTACAAGAATCTCTGCATCCTCCATTCACATTCAGCTAGATTACGTGATTTTTGTGCATGTAATTCCGAAGATGAGAACATTTATTTCTGGTCCTCAATAGCTTTGTGGAAAACGCTGAAGAAATTGGGTTATTGATCATTTTTAGTGGTTTATACACGATTATGCAGAGAGACTGTGAAACAGCTGTGGAAGAAGTTCTATTCATCCTTAGACCTTCAACATCTGGATCTTCATCTTGGGGCCCCCATCTGCAACTGGCTTCTGGGCTGCCTGTTGTGAGCCTATTTTGAGGTCTACGTCTGAGACAGGGATGTGCTGCCGTTGGAAAAGGTCCAGAGGAGATTTATGAGATTGATCCCGGGGATAATTGGGTTAACATATGATGAACGTTTGACACTGGCTGGGGTTTAGAAGGATGGGGAAGATGGGGGGACCTCATTGAAACTTACCAAATAGTGAAAGGCCTAGAAAGAGTAAATGTGGAGACAATGTTTCCACTGGTAGGAGAGTCTCGGACCAGAGGGCCCAGCCTCAGAATGAAAGGACGTGACTTTAAAATGGAGATGAGGAGGAATTTATTTTCTCTCCGACCCAGGTATTGATTCTTACCCCCCTCGCCTAGTGTGCACATCCTACCTGCCACCCTTTGTCCTGCCTCTCCTCTCACAGCTTTCTTTCTCCTCCCCACCCTCTCAATCAGTCTGTAGAATGTAGAATGGGCCCGAAACAAAACATTATCTATCCATGTTGTGCAGAGATGCTGCCTGATGTGCTGAGCTATCAAACTTCCTTTCCCAAATGCATAGCTGTCTCTTTGGCTCATTTAATTTATTTTTACTCCCTTCTCCACCCTTTAGATATTATTGTGACGGGAGGTTTACCCAACCATTTGAATATAGTCAAACACATTTCAGTACAGATAAAAGTGACCTCCAAACCCGGGTAGATAAATCATAAGGTTATTTGTGTGATAAAAGTGTTGTTATGCATATCTGTCCTTCCTTTACATAGTTTAGTTTAGAGATACTGTGTGGAAACAGGCTCTTTGCCCTACCGAGTCCACGCTGATCAGCGATCACCCATACACTAACACTATCCTACAGACTAGAGGCAATTTACAGAAGCCAATTAACCGACAAACCTGCACATCTTTGGAACATGGGAGGTGACTGGGACACCTGGAGAAAGCCCACAAGGCCACAGGGAGAACGTAAAATGATGTGCCGACAGTGCCTGTAGTCAGGTCCCTGGCGCTGTAAGGCAGCAATTCTACCGCTGCATCACTGTGCCACCCATCATTATTGATGCAAAGAATCGTTTGCCTTCAATCCTGTTTATTTTCCCTGTACCTATATCTATAGTTGTTGTGAGACACTTTGGAACAAAAAATACCTAAAGAAAAACTTATCCATACAGCACCCGTAGTCAGGATCAAACCCGGATCTCTGAGTCTGTGAGGCAAATAATCTTCCACACCATTTGATTAATCACATTTAAAAAGCTCTTAATTTCTAAGAACTAAATAACCATTTGATCTTTCTACCACAGGTTTGAAGCTCACTTTTATTTGTGTTGAAATCTGCTTTCCAATATTAAACTCATTCTTTGGTTCTCTTTACATCTTCCAGCAGTTTTTCGCATTGTACCTACATCGTAATTGTTGACCCCCCCCCACCCTGCGCCATTTATATGTCATGCACAAGTCTTGCAATTATGATTTAGATTCTAACCTAACACAGTATTAGGAATCGTGAGCATCCGTGGTAATCCCAGCACTGATTTTTATGGGATTACACATCTCACCTTTTGTCAATCTGAAAAGCTCTCTCTTATCCCGCTTTTCTCTCTCGGTCGCCGAGAAATCCTGCTACATCACATTTCACACTCTGGAACCTCTTTCAAGAAATCAGTGAGCTTATTCAACCAAGAACTTCTCTTCAGAAAGCTTGTTATAGTTTCTTTGTCATATGAGGTAACTATTATTTTCTCCACTGATGACTGAATTGAAACTCCCACATTTCATCTCCCTCCTTCAATGCAAGTCTAATGCCAACTCTCTAACCTAAAATATAGGTTTAAGGTGAGGGGAGAAAGATTACACAGGAACCCGAGTGGCAACTTGATAAAATGCTTTTTTTGCTGGGTGTATTGAACGAGTTATGGGGGAAAGTAGTTGAGGCAGGTACGATTATAACGTTTAAAAAGCATTTGGATAGGGCAGGTTTAGAGGGATATAGGCCAAACGCAGGTGGGTGGGACGAGTGTAGATGGGACAGGTTGGTTGGAATGGGAAAGTTACGCTGATGGACCTGTTTCCTCTATAACTGTTCAATATTACACCCTTTGCCTACAAATTAAAACAGATTTAACAATATCTCTGCATCATCTTTCATAAGCATCTTTAAGGAACGGCATGGTGGCACAGTGGTAAAGATGCTGCCTTACAACGCCAGAGACCTGGGTTTGATCCTGACTACAGGTGCTGTCTGTACGGAGTGTGTATGTTCCCTCTCTGACCATGTGGGGTTTCTCTGGGTGTTTGGTTTCGTCCCCCACTCCAAAGACGTGCATGTTTATAACCTTATTGGCTTCAGTAAAATTGTGTGTACGATAATGTTAGTGTATGGGGGGGGGGGGGGGGGGGGGGGGGGGGGGGGGTGATTACCGGTTGGCACAGACCTGGTGGGCTGAAAGGCCTGTTTCCACATTGTATTTCTAAAGTCTATAATCTAAAGTCTAAAGCAATTTTAAAATATTTGGATGGCTGTCTATCATAGAGTCACACAGTGATACGGTGTGGAAACAGGCCCTTCGGCCCAACTTGCCCACACCGGCCAATATGTCCCGGCTAAACTAGTCCCATCTGCCCACGTTTGGTCCATATTCCTACAAACCTGTCCTATTCAGATATCTGTCCAAATGTTTCTTAAACGTTGGGATAGTCCCAACCTCAACTATCTCCTCTGGTAGCTTGTTCCATGCACCCACCATCCTTTGTGTGAAAAAGTTACCCCTTAGATTCTTATTAAGTCTTTCCCCCTTCACCTTGAACCTAGGACCTCCGGTCCTTGATTCCCCTACTCTGGGCAAGAGACCCAATTTATTCCTCTCATGTTTTTATATACCTCTATAAGATCTTCTTGCATTCCAAGGAATAGAGACCCAGCCGACTCAACCTCTCCCTATAGCTCAGATCCTCTAGTCCTGGCAACATCCTCGTAAATCTTCTCTGAACCCTGACAATATATTTTCTTATAACACGGTGCCCAGAACTACACACAATATTCTAAATGTGGTCTCACCACGCCTTACGCAACTGCAATATGACCTCCCAACTTCTATACTCAATACTCTGACTGATGAAGGCCAATGTGCCAAAAGCCTTTTTGACCACCTTATCTACCTGCGACTTGACCTTCAAAGGAACCATGCACCTGCACTCCTAGATCCCTCTGCTCTACAACACCACCCAGGTGCCTACCATTCAATGTGTAGGTCCTGCCCTTCTTAGACGTCCCAAAATGCAACGCTTCACATTTCTCTGTATTAAATCCCATCAATCATTCCTCAGCCCACCTGGCCAATCGATCCAGATCCGGCTGCAATCTTTCACAACCATCTTCACTATCTGCAAAACCACCCACATTTGTATCATCTGCAAACTTGCTAATCTTACCGTGTATGTTGTCATCCGAATCATTGATGCAGATGACAAACAGTAACGGGCCCAGCACGGAACCCTGAGGCACAGCACTAGTCACAGGCCTCAAATCCGAGAAGCAACCTTCCACCATCACCCTTCTTTCCATGAAGCCAATTTTCTATCCCTTCAGCTATTTCTCCTTCGATCCTCAGTCATATCATTTTATCTGAATCTAAATCTGAACACCTTTTATTTTGAGTAGTGTTGGAGGGTCTCAGCAAGTCAGGCAGCGTCTGTGGAGTGAGATGGACAGACGATGTTCAGGGACAACTGTCTCCTTCAGACTGAAGGAGATGAGGTGAGGAAAGCTGGTAAAGAAAGGTGAGGGGAAGCAGGCACGGAAATCTCTATCAAAACATGCGGGGGACACAATTTCCTGGCGGCAGCGCGCGCGCATACGCACACATGCAAGGCTTCGGCCGTGGATGGTAACATCGGGAGCTGACCTGGTTGGTGACCGACTCCGAACTCCAGCAATAGCCGCTTCGTCCGCCCTGAATCATGGGGCTTGAATCGGCCCGTTCGTGGGGTCTTTCATTGGCCGGCGGGGGCTTCAAATCGGGAGCCTCGATCGCCTCGATCGCTTCGATGAAGCAGTTTGATTTTAAGCCGCGCCGGGCATTGAAAGGCCCCGCTAACAGGCCGATTCAGACCGTAGAAAGCTACTGATGAAGTCCGGATTACAAAACATGGGGAGGGGGGGAGATTGTCCCCCACCTATCAAAACAGGGGGGGGGGGGGGGGAAACGTGTCCCCCCCTCCCAGGATTTCCGCCCCCGAGGGGAAGAGGTGGGCAAGAACTAGCAAGTGATAGGTGGATGCAGGTGAGGAGATGGTAATGAGCAAATGAGTCGGGTTGCAGAGATAGATTTGACTTTTCTTTAGTCTTTGGTGATACAGCGTGTAAACAGGCTCTTCAGCCCACTGGGTCCATGCTGACCAGGGATCACTCCGTACACTAGCCCTATCCTACAAGGGAGAGGCACCAAGCCGGGAGGTGATATGTAGAGAAGACAGAAAAGTGCAGATGGTGGGATCCGAGGGAGAGCAGGGAGAGTAGAAGTCACAAGAGGATTAGTAGAACCCGTCTGAAGAAGGGTTCTGACGGAAAAAGTCACCCAGAAATGCTGCCCGATGCGCTGAGTTCCTCCAGCATTGTGTCTATCTTCAGAGTCGAAAGAAAGGTTAGCCCAGGGTGGGTGGGAGAGGGGAATAAGGCAGTTGAGATGGGGTGAGGGGTGTTATCTGAAATTGGGGAATTCAAAGATAATGCTGATGGGGTGCAGAATATCCAAGCAGAATACAAGTTGCTGTTCTTCTGAAGAAGGTGTCCCCACCTGAAACGTCATTTTCTTCAGAAATGCTACCCAACTCGCTGAGTTACTCTGGCATTTTGTATCTATCTTTGCTCTTTTTTCAGTTTGCTTCATTCATTAGTTGGTTTATTGTTTATTGCCAAATGTACTGAGGTACAGTGAAAAGCATTTGTTGCAGGCTAAGCAGTCAGTGCAAAGACTATACATGATTACAATCGAGCAGTCCACAGTCTACAGTTACATGATGAAGGGAATAACGCTTAGTGCAAAGTAAAGTCCAGTAAAGTCCAATTAATGATAGTCCGAGGGTTTCAAGAGAGGTAGATGGTAGATCAGGGCTGCCCTCTGGTTGGTGAGAGGATGGTTCCGTTGCCTGATAACAGCTGGGGAAAAAACTGTCGCTGAATCTGGAAGTGTGCATTTTCACATTTGCCTGATGGGAGAGGGGAGAAGAGGGTTGAGACTGGTCCTTAATTATGTTGGTGGTCTTGCAGAGGCAGTGTGAAGTGTAGATGGAGTCAATGGAAGGGAGGTTGGTTTGTATAATGGTCTGAGCTGTGTCCATGTGGAAAAACAATGCCTCTGGTAACAGTGGAGGCCGAGGATGGAAAGGAGAATTAAAAAGGAGCTCCAGTGGGTCCTGGCAGACAGAGCAATATACTACCAGAAGGCAGCTACACCACACTGGCTACACACCATGCTCTTATCCTGCTGCTACTATAGGGTAAAAGGTACAGGAGTCCATTACTTTCAGGTTTAAGGTTAGTTTCTTCCTATCAACTATCTTGCACACTCCATACCTCAGCACTGAACTACTTTAGAATATAGAGATACAGCGTGGAAACAGGTCCTTCGGCCCACCGCGTCTGCAAGGACCAACGAACACACCCCCCCACCCACACACACACACTAACACTATCTTACACACTAGGAACTATTTACAAATTTTATCGAAGCCAATTATCCTGTACGTCTATGGAGTGCGGGAGGAAACCGGAGAAGCTAGAGAAAACCCACGTGGTCACAAGGAGAATGCACAAACTCTGTAAAGGCAGCACACAAGGTCAGGATGGAACACGGGCCTCTAGTGCCCTGAGGCTGCAATCTACTGCTGGCCACTGTGCCGTCCATTAATAAATACTGTCGACAAAACCACCATAATCCACAACTACAGTGGACTTTGTATAAGGATGTGCTATATATTTCGGCTTGCACAATTATGGGCTAGTTACCTGGTATAACTGATAACTCATTGTATTATTGTTTACTACAAACTTATTTGTTGCATTGTTGTATTTAACATGCCCATAAAGATGCAGCACAAAATAAAGTAATTGTTCCATTTCCAGTGCATGACAATTAAATGCTCTTAACATCATCATAGCCTAAATACTGAAAGAATGTAGAATCGAGGAAGTGCAGATGCTAGTTTACGAAAAAAAATCATAAAGTGCGAGAGTAACACAGCGGGTCTAGCAGCATCTCTGGACAACAGGAATAGATGATGTTTCGAGTTGGGACACTTCTTCAGACTCGTTTTGGGTCGGGACCCTACTTCAGAGTCTGAAGAAAGGTCCTGTCCCAAAACATTACCTGTCCATGTTCTCCAGCGATGCCACACAACCTGCTAAGTTACTCCAGTCATTTATTGCCTAAATACCACTTTGATTAATCGTTTAAAAAAAAAAATACTCTTCGGATTCATTCCTCAATCTCCAATCCAGCTGCAAATGTTGTTGAGTCTTTCGTATATGTCAAGGATAAAAGAAAACAACACACCCATCTTATATCATCCATTTATAATTCAATATGATTGAGAGGACATATTTCCCCCAACTATTTCCTACTCAAAAGTCAATTACACGATTGAATTTAAAATATATATTTAAAATATTATTTCAAGTCAACCTCTTTCAAACCATTTATTCTCAAATTTCCCTGTACTGTAAGTCGGTGCTGCCTCGGCACTAAATCATCTGTTTCTTCTTGGACTGCAGCCAGAGTGAGTGGGGAAAAGGACATTATTCACAGTGCTGTTTGATTAGTACACTGTAGAGTATGAAAAGGACACAGCCAGGCAGAGTTAATCCAACACTTTGTACTGACTTTACACTTTACTTTTGGGATGCAGTGCAGAAACAGGCACTTTGGCCCACCGAGCCCACGCCATCCAGCGATCCCCCTGTATACTAGCACTATCCTGCACACTAGGAACAATTTACAATTAAGAAGCCAATCAACCTACCAATCTGTACGTCTTTGGAATTTGAGATGAAACCGGAGCACCCGAAAAACACCCACCTTGGTCACAGGGAGAACGTACAAACTCCAGACAGACAGCATAGTAGCCATGATTGAACCCAGGTCTCAGATGCTGCAAGGCAGTGATTCTACTGCTCACCACTGTGTCGCCCCTGTGCCACTGTATTGCTGAGTTGTTCCAGCACTTTGTGTCTTTATGCATCTGCAGTTTCTACAGTAAAGTCTGAGCATGACTCAACCAACCTCCATTATTTGTAAAATAAAATGGGTCAATTATTGACTGAATCACTGCAAAACAGGGGTGAAAAATCAATCGATTTTGCTGCTGATCGGGAAGGTGAAGAATGCTGTTTTTATGTGATAGAGCACAGGAGGAGCTGAAGCAGCTGTAATGGTGAATGAATTTGCATACATTGCTACCTTGCTAAAAATAAAAAGCTTTGAAGTTTCAACGGGCATGCAAATTTCCTGAAATCGGGGAGCAGGAGCAATTTGCTCCTTACTTACCTGCACAGCTTGGTATCGTGTCGTTCCACTGTGCCAACCCATTGAACACAGCCTGACACCGAATAGCCTTAGAGCCTTGCAGGTGATATCCCGGGTTGCACTCAAAACGGATGACGGAACCAGCGGAAAACTCGGAGCCGATTCTTCGTCCGTACCTGGGCTCAGGAACTGAGCTGCACTGGGTAGCACTGGTACGAGGGACAGCTGGAGAGGGGGGAATAAAAACTTGTGGTTAATCCTCAGCAATACAACAATGGTGCCGCAGGCATTCGTCTTTAATGGGCCGGATTTTCTCCAGACTGAAGTGTTACTTCTGATATACAAAGTGGATGTATCAATATAAATCAAGATTTGCCCTCCAAACCTGAATGATGCAACAAAGTAAATGCATGAACAGCTTATTAATCTCCTCTCCCAGGTATATCAAATCTTGCCCTGAAGTACATATTGGTTTTCATTCACTGAGTAGTGGATATTGCATTTATTTTCTTAAATATATTCTGCAGGCATAAACAGGGAAATATTATAGATTGAAGCAATCTATGGCGTACATCTAATGCTTCTATTTATGACAAAAAAAAGCAAAAATTTATGTTGCTGGCACTCTCTTGCTCATAAAATATATCAACACCGAGCTTCTCAATCCTTCTTAAATTGGTTTCTCCTCATTGCCATCTGGCACTGGAGAGTTTGCTGTAGTTGTCCCTGGTTTCACCTGCAATGCACCAGTTAATGTCTTCCATGACTCTGGATCCCTCAATTCCAGAAAGCAAGTTTGAGGTGCTGTACTTTGGGAGGTAAAATGGGAGGATGAATTACAGCTGACAATGACTCGGAGAATAGGAGGGAGATCGATCGACTGATCAAATGATGCCAGAACAGCATCTGAAGAACGCCGTCAGATCTGAAGAAGGGTCTCGGCCCAAAACTTCACCACATCCTTTTCTCCAGAGATGCTTACTGACCCGCTGAGTTACTCAAGCATTTTGTGTCAAGTGCCAGAATCACAACCTTGCACTTAATGTCAGTAAAACCAAGGAACTGATTGTTGACTTTGGAAGAGGAAGGTCGATGATCCACGAACCTCTCTTCATCGATGGGTCGGCGGTGGAGAGAGTCAACAACTTCTAATTCCTGGGGTAGCATGTCTTTGAAAAAGTATTCTAGACCCAGCACGCTGATGCAATCATAAGAAAAGCCATTAACACATCCACTTTCTTCGAAGATTGCGGAGATTTGGCATGTTGACGAACACTCTTGAGATTCTACAGGTGGACAGTAGAGAGCATATTGACCGATTTCATCTCAGCCTGGTTCGGCAACTTGAATGAAAAAGATTGCATAAAGTGGTGAACACTGCCCAGTCCATCACAGATTCTGACCTCCCCACCATCGAAGGGATCGACAGGAGTCACTGCCTCAATAAGGAAACCAGCATCATCAGAGACCCACACTGCCCTGGCCACACTTTCATTTCACTCCTGTCATCGTGAAGAAGGTCCAGGAGCCTGAAAACTGTAGCATCCAAGTTCAGGAGCAGCTCCTTCACGACAACCATCAGGCTATCAAACACTGCAATCTTTAAATAAGCTCTGAATTTCATAGACTTGACTGCATTGATTTTGTTTTTGCACTATTATAGTTTTTCTTATATTTACTGAAGTTTATTTGTTGTTCATTATCGTGTTTACATCGTACTATATTTACATATCTGTTGTGCTGCTGCAAGTAGGGATATCATTGTTCCCTTTCCGGACATATGACAATAAAACACTCTTAACTATTTTGACATGACCTTTAACATGTACTGAGGTTGACCTTAAACATGTACTGAGGGATCTTGTGGTCCTTTGTAGGTCTCGTCTTGCAAATGGCAGCACAAGTGGATAAGGTGGTAAAGAAGGCATGTGATATGTTTGTTTACATACAGTAGGTCAGAGCACAAAGCAATGAGTCAGGTAGTCGTGATGCAGCTTTATAAGACTTTTGTTTGGAGTATAGCATGTAGTTCTGGTCACCTCATAATGGGAAGGATGTGGAGGTTCTGGAAAGGGTGCAGAGGAGGTTTACCAGAATGATGCCTGGATTGCAAGGATACAAAGGACATTTATTATCACATACACCAATTGGTGTAGTGAAATTTGACTTGCCATTGTAGCACACAAATAAAGATAAGACACAACATGGAAAGTGGTGAAATCATTGGACAAAGTCAGCATGGATTTATGAAAGGTAAATCATGTCTGACGAATCTTATAGAATATTTTGTGGATGTAACTAGTAGAGTGGATAAGGGAGAACCAGTGGAAGTGTTATATTTGGACTTTCAGAAGGCTTTCGACAAGGTCCCACATAAGAGATTAGTATGCAAACTTAAAGCACACGGTATTGGGGGTTCAGTATTGATGTGGATAGAGAACTGGCTGGCAGACAGGAAGCAATGAGTAGGAGTAAACGGGTCCTTTTCAGAATGGCAGGCAGTGACTAGTGGGGTGCCGCAAGGCTCAGTGCTGGGACCCCAGCTATTTACAATATATATTAATGATTTGGACGAGGGAATTGAATGCAACATCTCCAAGTTTGCGGATGACACAAAGCTGGGGGGGGCAGTGTTAGCTGTGAGGAGGACTCTAGGAGGCTGCAAGGTGACTTGGATAGGTAGGTGTGTGAGTGGACAAATGCATGGCAGATGCAGTATAATGTGGATAAATGTGAGGTTATCCACTTTGGTGGCAAGAACAGGAAAGTAGACTATTATCTGAATGGTGGCCGATTAGGAAAAGGGGAGATGCAACGAGACCTGGGTGTCATGGTTGCACCAGTCATTGAAAGTAGGCATGCAGGTGCAGCAGGCAGCGAAGAAAGCGAATGGTATGTTAGCATTCATAGCAAAAGGATTTGAGTATAGTAGGGAGGTTCTGCTGCATTTGTACAGGGCCTTGGTGAGACCACACCTTGGTGAGATCACACATTGTCTACAGTTTTGGTCTCCAAATCTGAGGAAAGACATTCATGCCATAGAGGGAGTACAGAGAAGGTTCACCAGACTGATTCCTGAGATGGCAGGACTTTCATATGAAGAAAGATTGGACTTGTACTCGCTAGAATTTAAAAGATTGAGGTGGGATCTTATAGAAACTTACAAAATTCTTAAGGGGTTGGACAGGCTAGATACAGGAAGATTGTTCCCGATGTCCAGAACACGGTGTCACAGTTTAAGGATAAGGGGGAAGACTTTTAGGACCGAGATGAGAAAATCATTTTTCACACAGAGAGTGGTGAATCTGTGGAATTCTCTGCCACAGATGGTTGTTGAGGCCAGTTCATTGGCTATATTTAAGAGGGAGTTAGATGTGGCCCTTGCGGCTTAAGGGATCAGGGGGTATGAAGAGAAGGCAGGTACAGGATACTGTTGGATGATCAGCCATGATCATATTGAAAGGCGGTGCAGGCTCAAAGGGCCGAATGGCCTACTCCTGTACCTATTTTCTATGTTTCTAAAGAATTTAACAATAAACATGGTTCCCACTGTGGGGGAAGGCAGCAAAGTCCACTCCCGTCCCCTGTTCGGGCCTATTGTGGCCTCCACTGTCGACGCTATGGCAGCCTGATGCTTCAGGCCCTCTTGCCGGGAACATGGAACTCCAGCGTTGGGTGAACAGTCCTCAGCGGCTTGGAATCTCCGGAGCGGCAGCCTCCTCCCCGGAGACCGCAGCTCCCGATGTCCTCAGGCCGTGCTGGTTGGAGCTCCGACTCTGACGATCTCGGATCCCAGGCTCCGCGATGTTCCAAACCCAGCGCCGCCCGCCCGCCCGCAGCCACAGCTTCTCAGTCGGTGGTCACAGTACTCCGGAGCCCACCGGCCGGTCACGACAGGAAACGCCGCTCCATTCTCGATGGTAGGCCGTGAGGAAGGGGCGAAGAAGCAGCTTGGAGGGAAGCCGCCTCTCCAACCAGGTAGGGACTAGGAAATAAAGTTTCCACCTTCCCCTCCCCCACCCCCCACATAAAAAACTAGAAGACCTCCAAAAACAGTTAACTTTTAACTCACTAAAAATTTTAAAAAGGGTGACAGGACTAACAGCTGCTGGCAGGGCAGCCATACTCAAGTCAAGTCAAGTCAAGTCAAGTCAAGTTTATTTGTCACATACACATACGAGATGTACAGTGAAATAAAAGTGGCAATGCTCGCGGACTTTTGTGCAAAAGACAAACAACAAAACAACCAAACAAATTATAAACACAATCATAACACACGTATTCTTTTACATAATAAATAATGGAAGGAAAAACGTTCAGTAGAGTTAGTCCCTGGTGAGATAGGCGTTTACAGTCCAAATTGCCTCTGGGAAGAATCTCCTTCTCAACCTCTCCGTTCTCACCGCATGGCAACGGAGGCGTTTGCCTGACCGTAGCAGCTGGAACAGTCCATTGCAGGGGTGGAAGGGGTCTCTCATGATCCCATGAGTCATGATCCCATGACTCGACGGCGCCCCCTTGGTTGAGGGGGTGTTAGTCACAGGGAGAGGTTGCACAGGCTTGAATTTTTTTTTCTGGAATGCCGAAGGTTTCTGGGAAACCGAATAGAAACACATAAAGTGTGAGAGGCACAGATAGACTGTCTGAACCTTTTACTGGAATCAAAATATCAAGTAATATAGGGCATAGATTTAAGGTGAGAGGGGCAATGTTTCAAGAAGATGTGCAGGGCAAGTTTTTATTTAGAGTTAGTGGTGAGTGCCTTGGGCTCAGTAAGACAAACTAATAAATCATGAGGCCTCTGATTCATGGTTGCAAAGACCTAACATGAAGATAATCAGATACGGAAGCTTGACAGCCTGCAGCACCAGACACAGGAACAACTTCTAGTCCTATATTAACAGGCTTCTGAACAGTCCTTCCATTAGCTAGGATACTGTCCAATTCACCTCAACCCCACTGTTGACATTGAACTTAGTCTCTGGTCCAGGTGCGCTAACTCCCCTCTCCCTCCGAGCAAAAGGTATAGTGGTGTGAAAACGCACACCTCCAGATTCAGGAACAGTTTCTTCACAGCTGTTATCAGACAACTGAGCCATCCTATCACAACCAGAGAGCAATGCTGAACTACTGTCTACCTCATTGGTGACCCTTTGTCGGACTTTGCTGGTTTTACCTTGCACTAAACGTCATGTGTCTATACACTGCAAGTGGATCGATTGTAATCATGTATTGTCTTTCTGCTGACTGGACAGCATGCAGCAAAAGCTTCTCACGGTACCTTAGTACACGTGACGATAAACTGAACTGAACTGAACTAAAATGTTGTCACCTCTATTTTGCACCCTTTGCTATTTCTGCAGTACTTGAGTTTGGCTCGATTGCATCTATGTATAGTAATATTTGTTTTGATTAGATGGCATGCAAAACAAAGCTTTTTCAATGTTCCTCGGTACACATGGCAATAATAAACCTAAGAAAGACATGAAATGCTGAAGGCAGGCAGCATCTCTGGAGAATCGTGGAAAAATTACATTTCGGGTCGGGACCATTCTTCAGACTCACCTTTCAGGTTGGGACCCTTCTTCAGACTTGTGTTTTGGGTCGGGACACTTCTTCAGACTGACTGAAAAAGCTGGCCAATCCAAAAAATCGAGTCTGAAAGATCCCGGCTCAAAACACCACCTACCCCTGTTCTCCAGAGATGCTGCCTGCCCCGCTGAGTTACTCCAGCACTTTGTGTCTTTTAATGGTATAAGCCGGCATCAGCAGATCCTTGTTAATAAATAATAAACCTAAACCTAAAATATATGAATCTTTTCTTTCTCCGAGACGTTGAAGACACGTTCTGTACCTAATGTAACAAATAACCCAGGTTCCCAGCAATGAACCCCTAGTTCCAAAACCAAAGCCAACTGTTGTTTGTGGACTAGGGTAGAAGTACGGGCTTATTGGTTATATGCAGAGAATAAGATCAGCGGACTTTACCTTAGGTTGCGAGTCCAGAACAGGGGTGACATAGTGGTGCAGCGGGTGGAACTGTTGCCTCACAGCGCTGGAGACCCAGGTTTGATCTTGACTACAGGGAATGTCAGTACGGAGTTTGTATGGTCTCTATGTGACTGAGTTGGCTTTCCCCTGGGTGCTCCGGTTTCTTCCCACACTCCAAAGCCATGCAGTTTTGTAAGTTAATTGGCTATTGAAAATCTGTAAACATCTCTAGTGTGTGTAGGATAGTGCTAGGATAGTACAGGGTGATCGCTGATTGGTATGGACTCGGTGGGCCGAAGGGCCTGTACTGTTTCCACGCTGTATCTTGACTAAAGTGAAGCACATATATACTCTTCAGAAGTAAGTAGGCTGGAGGAAAGGGGAAGGCTGGGAAATGGAGCTGCTGAGCTCACTCGGAACTAACTGCTCCAGGAATGATGCCGATGGGACTGGAGCAAGAATTCCATCTACATAAGTAAACAAGACTCAGGGCAAGTTACCAGCAAGGGACCTTGCAGATGTAAAGAAAGAGGCACCTTTCATGTGGACATGTTTAACCTCAACATTTACACTGCGAGAGCTTTTCCAAATAGATCACAGCTGAAGTGCATGAAATGTATTTTCTCTAAAAGGGCAATTGCACAGTAGTGGGCAAGGAGCGGGACTAATTGTATTGCTTCTTTAAACTGCTGGTAAACACACTGGGTCAAACAATTTTCTTTTGCACGGCACAATTCTGTGCTGCAAATAATATTCACTGAGCTAGCCACATTTTTCCCAGGAAATGTGTCTATTAAATTCTCGTGGGTAAATAGAGGTGCCGTGGTAAATAGATAGTTCAGTATGGCTTACAGCTGCGTTAGTTCATGCAGAAAGGACATTGGTAAACCAATGTTGCAGAAACAAGGAACTGCAGATGTTGATTTACAAAACAAGACATAACGTGCTGGAGTAACTCCGCAGGTCAGACAGCATTTCTCGAGAACATGGATAGGTAACGATACGAGTCAGGATCCTTCTTCGGACTTCAAGTTTCAGGGTGAAAAATCAAGTTTAAGAGGCTTTTAGACAGATATACAGGAAATCAAGGGGCTTGGATTATGTGCAGCCAGATGAGATATGTTTATGTCGGCATCACGTTCAGCACAGACATTGTGGGCCGAAGGGCCTGTTCCTGTGCTGTACTTTTCTGTGTTCTGATCAAATTGGATAGTGAACTGAATAAACATTGTTGCTTAATAAACATTTAAGTCAGGGTCATAGGGCAGGAATATGGAAGGAAGGGACAGGGCAAGGGAAATAGCATTGAAATGTCACGCGGGGAAGATGTGACAAATAAAACTCCCAGGATGCACCTCCCGGTGGGAGAAGGGTAGTGGGAAGCGCTGTGGAGCCAAACAATTGGCGGGCCGCCGAGAGAAGAGGGACCAGGCTGGGTGGGGGGGGGGGGCAACACAGAGTACAAAGAGGGGCCCAATGGGGAAGGGGGGGCGAGAGCAAAGAGGCTCGGTGGGGTGGGGGCCACCGAGGACAAAGGGGGACCCGGCGAGGAGCCACGGTGAGAAGATAAGAATGTACCAAGAATTTCTAAAACTTTGTTGGCACCAGAAACGTAGCGACTCTTTGTGTACTGTCCAGGTGAGGTCTGCTGTATGATTTTACCGGGTTGTATGTAATAAACAAAGAATCCCACTATTCACCTCGATACATGTGACAAAAAAAAGTATAATTGAATTAATTGAATGGAATTGAATTGAATGAAAATATATAAAGTAAAGAGAGCCAACATAACGGCAGTCAGAGAAATAGTTGAGCTTTTGTCTTCCTTTGCTGGGCAGAGGTCGGTGGCAAGGCCATTGTTAATGTCCACCATTCACTTGAGTTAGAGTTAGACTTACAATTAGGGCCTTCATTAGGTGGGGTTAAGCCACATCTCTCTGGAAATGGTTCCAATCTTCTGATGAAAGTTCTCCCTCACTGATTTTGGAGTGGATTTAGAACAAGGGACAGTGAAGGATTAGAGATGTTTGCTGAGTTAGAAATGTCTGCAGCTTTAGAGAGAACTCACAGACCATGGCAATCCCTGGAAAAGCCTGGATATGGTGGATGTGGGGAGGATGTTTCCTCTGCTGGGAGAGTCCAGGACCAGAGGGCACAGCCTCAGAATAAAAGGAAATACCTTTTGAAGTACCTTTCGTCAGAGGGTGGGTGAATCTGTGGAATTCTTTGCCACAGACAGTCAATGGATATTTTTAACGCAAAGATTGGTCAGCCATGATCATGGGCAGAAATCCGGGGGGGAAGGGGGGGGGAGGGGGGACTGGGCCCATGTTTTGAGAGGTGGGGGACAATCCCCCCCATGTTTTGTGTCGAGGCGATCGAGGCTCCAGATGTTGAAGCCCCTGCTGGGCAATGGTAGATCCCGCGGACGATTTTAAGCTGCGCCGGGCAATGAAAGGCCCTGCAAAAGGGCTGATTCAAGCCCCACGATTCAGGCCGGAAGCTGCTGCTGTTGTTGCTGGAGCTCCCGAAAGCCGGTCACCAACCAGGGACCTGCGAGCTCCCAATGTTACCGTCCACACGGCCTGCAGCCGAAGACTCCGAAGTCGAGTCGCAGCGGCAACGCCACCACAGCCTCCGAAGTCAGCCAGCTCCGTGATGTTAAGTCCACAGGCTCTGAGACCGGGGCCATTAAGGTCGATTCCAGTTGGAGGCCACTAGCTCCACAATGTTAGGCCTCAGAGTAAGTATAAATTTATTATAATTGACACCACTTTTGGCCTTCTTTCACTGTCTGTCAAGTCTTCCCCAGGCCCCAGGATCATTACAGTAAGATGTGTGTGTGTGTGTGTGTGTGTGTGTGTGTGTGTGTGTGTGTGTGTGTGTGTGTGTGTGTGTGTGTGTGTGTGTGTGTGTGTGTGTGTGTGTGTGTGTGTGTGTGTGAGAGGGGGGGGGGGGGGACTGGGAGGAGATAAAAGGAGGGGGGGGGGAATAGTCTCCCCCCCCCCCCCCCCCACCCATGGCCATGATTAAATGGCGGAGTAGACTCGATGGGCCAAATGGCCTAATCCTGCTCCTATCACTCATAAACTTGTAAAACCCATGCACTTGGTGCCTTTGTTCTTCCATACGATGGGTCACAGGTTTGGGAGTTGCTGTTGGAGATGGGAACTGTTATAGAGAAAAAGATTCAATGTCCACCATGAGGTAGGTTGAAGAATCGGGACTGTGCCCTGGCTCATTGAAGCCTGATAACAGAGGGGTAGAAGCTGTTTCCAAATCCGGTGATGTGACCTTTATAGCTCCTGTGTCTTCGACCTAATAGTAGCGGGGAGAAGAAAGAAAAACCAGGGTGGAAAGGGTCTTTGATTATGTTGGCTGCGTTCTCTTGCTTATGAAACACAAATGACTCAGAGTTCCACCATACCTCCGGAGGGAATATTTTCTGTTTATTTAATTGGTATAGTTTGGAATAGAGATACAATGAGAATCTCATTATATCTCATTATGAGATACAATGTGGGAACAGGCCCTTCAGCCCATCCATTCCAGCGATTGCCCCGTACACTAGCACTATCCTGCACAACAGGGACAATCTACCATTTACAGAAGCCAATTGTCCTGCAGGTCTTTGGGGTGTGGGAGAAAATAAGAGCACCCAGAGAAATCCCACGAGGTCACAGGGAGAACGCACAAATTCCGTACGGCCAGCACCCTATAGTCAGTATTCAACCCGGGTCTCAGGCGCTCAGGCTCTATCGCTGCGCCACCATGCCGCCCATATTAATTATAATTTAATTTACAAATTAAACAGGCTTGGAGAATATGTTTAAGATCACGAGCAAAACCAGTGGAAATTGGTCACATTAATAACTCCTATAAATCTTCTGAGTCAATGAATGTGACAGGTTGGGTACAGTTTCTCATGCAGGGTCTTGGAAGGATGCAACCTTTATCTGCCAGCGCTCTGCTGAATGAAACCTCCTAACTGATACAAATTAGATTGTTATAAAGGTCACACTTCTCAATTTCGGTGAAGGTGGCCACGAGTAGACAGAACCAGGAACAAAATAAAAATAAAATGCTGTGTTTTGACAGCAATTATTCTTCCCTATCTTGCAGTTAATGCAACGCACTGCAGTGATATAAAACTGAAATCAGTGCAGCGTAAAAGCGAATGCCAAATAAGGTCAGCCTGGAATGGGAAGCAATAAATAAAATGATCGAATTTACAGGGCAGATTATTGCTTTCGTTCATTGTTCACCAGCTATCCCCAAAGACATTTATAAGACTTTACTGGCAACCCGGTAGGTAGGTGCAATAATTCCTTCCTGCACATTTTTTGCAAGAAACTGTAAAATTAGGTGGATGGAATCATAAACGGCTCAGAAATCCACCCTTGTTAATGAGGATGTACGGACAATGACATTTTTCAGTAGTTTAGTTCAACTTATTATTATTGCCATGTGTATGAGGTACAGTGAAAGGCTTTTATGGTGTGAGCTTTGATCCCCCCCCCTCTCTCCCTCCTACTGCAAATATTCTGAAGAAGGGTCCTGACCCGAAATGTGACCTGTACCGAGGTACAGTGAAAAACTTTTTGTTGCGTGCTATCCATTCAGCAGAAAGACAATACATGATTACGATCAAGCCATCTGCTGCCTAAAGATAAAGGATAAAGGGAATACATTTAGTGCAAAGTCCAGTAAAGTCTGATTAAAGATAGTCCAAGAGTCTCCAACGAGGTTGATGGTAAGTCAGGACCACTCTCTAGTTGGTGATAGGATGGTTCAGTTGCCTGATGACAACTGGGAACTGTTTTTCCACTTCCATTATTTCTTGTTCCTAAACATTTGTTATGATCCAAGTACAAACAATTGAAGCACAATCAGTAACTCATGATGCAGCTCTATAGGACTTTGGCTAGGCCGCAATGGAGCATTCCCTACAGTTCCTGTTGCCCCATAATAGGAAGGATGTGGAGGCTTTGGAGAGGGTGCAGAGGAGGTTTACCAGAATATTGCCTGGATTAGATTTTTAAATTCCAGGGAGTGGTTGGACAGACTTGGATTGTTTTCCCTGGAACATCGGAGGTTCAAGAAAGACTTGATATACTGTAGGTGTATCAAATTATGAGAGACATAGATTGGGTAGACAGTCAGAACCTTTTCCCCAGGGTGGAAATGACCAACACTAGAGTGTATTGCTATAAAGTGAGAGGGGGAAACTTTAAAGGAGATGTGTGGGGCACATTTTTTTTTACACAGGGTGGAGGGCACCTGGAATGTTTTGCAAAGTGGAGGCAGATACAATAGTGTTGTGTAAGAGGCTTTTGGATGGGCACATGGGATTGCAGGGAATAAAGGGATATGGATCATATACAGGCAGACAAAATCAGTTTAACTTGGCGTCATGTTTGGCAAAGACATTGTGGGCTGAAGAGCCAGTTCCTGTGCTGTACTGTTCTACACTCTATGTAATTGTAGTTGCAGCAGCCCACGTATCTCTTGAGCCAAACCTCCTCTGCTGGAAGGACAACCAAGTTGCAGCAGTGGACACCCATCTCAGCACAAGCTCCAAGCTGCAACTGTATAGCTTACATCATATGTGCATGAGTGTGCATGGAATCTGAATGGGATCGGACAGTTGCTAAGCTAATGGCAGAACTCGGCATGTTTGATTGAAAAAACACTGACACTTTGGCCTGAGTCCACGCCCACCATCCATTCACACCAGTTCTATGTTATTCCACTGTCGCATCCACTCCCTACACACAACGGGCAATTTACAGAGGCCAATTTACCTACAAACATACAAATCTTTGGAATGTGGGAGGAAACCGGAGCACCCGGAGAAAACCCACATGGTCACAGGGAGGACATGCAAACTCTGTACAGACAGCACCCAAGGTCATGATCAGATCCAGGTGTCTGGCGCTGAGGCAGCTGCTCAAACAGCATTGACACTCCTGCTGAAGTTGAGAGCTTGTTTCTCTTTCTTCTTTGTTTGTATCTTAGTGGCTGAAGTTGCGGGTTTGGGAAGTGTTGGTGGAGTAGCCTTGGCAACTTAAGGTCTCATCTGCTCTTGTACTTGACTGGTCACGAGAAGTTGATCAGGTCATAAGGTCCAGGAGTAGAATTAGGCCATTTGACCCATCAAGTCTTCTCCCCCATTCAATCTTTCCCTCTCAAACCCCATTCTTTAGCCTTTGCCCCATAACCTATGACAACCTTACTAACCAAGAATCTATCAATCTCCACCTTAAAAATATCCATTACTTGGCCTCTGCAGTCTTCTGTGGCAATGCAAGCCACAGCTCCTCATCTCTTTTCTAAAGGTACATCCTTTTATTCTGAACTGTGCCCTTTGGACTTAGACTCTCCCACTAGTGGAAACATCCTCTCCACATCCACTCTATCCAGGCCTTTCATTATTCGAAAAGTTTCAACGAGGTCCCCCCTCACCTTTCTAAACTCTGAAGTCTGTTGTAAAGTCCAGTATTTATTTTTTAATGCTGACGCTCAAAGGAATTACGCAACGTTGATGCAACAAATGATGGAATTGAGATGGGGCTTGAAATGTGCTGAAAGAATCATCAAGGATGTCTGTCACCCTGATCATTCACTTTTCTCTCTTTTATCTTCTGGGATAAGGTGCAGGAGCTTGAAAGCCTGGACCTCCACATTTATCAAAAGCATCTTCCCCCACTGCTATCATTCTGTAGTTTTGCATTCATTGTAGTTATTGATGGATTTTCAACTCTGTACTCTAGGATCTTCATGCGAACAATGAATTTTATTGCATCTTGCTGTATATGACAAAGTGACTAGTCTGAATCTGAACATCCTTCAGGGTCTGCAACTCTTTAAGAGATGTGATACAACAACAGTAAAATCTGTTCCAACAAAAAACAGGTTTACTGTGGGATGCAGACAATAAAAAGACAATATTTTCTTTGGCTCCAAATCAATTTTAAAGGATGACAGCTGCTTTCATTGAACCAAAGAACTACCTCTCAGCCTCAGTAACGCAACTCCTTGTCAGACTTTAATGGTGAGTTATGTTTCTATCTGTACTGTATATTGAGTTTTATATATAGTTGTATATATGGTTAAACTAAACTAACTAAATAACAAAAGTCAGTCAATTTTCTGCACCCCATTTAAAACTCAGATGAATTGGGTTCCATTCAGCTTAATACTGGTCGGGAAAAACCTTCATCCTCAAAGTTGGGATGCAGAAATTTGCCTGAGTTAGTCAGTTAGTTTAGTTTATTGTCATGTGTACAGAGGCACAGCAAAAATCTTTTGTCATGTGCTATCCAGTCAGCGGAAAGACAATACATGATTACAATTGAGATGTCCACAGTGTACTGATACACTGATTACAATCGAGATGTCCAGTGATTACAATCGAGTGAGTACATGTTTGCAAGCGAGATGTCCACAGTGTACAGATAAGGGAACAGCATGAATAACGTTTAGAGCAAGATAAAGCCAGTAAAGTCTGATCAAAAATAATCTGAGGTCTCCAATGAGGTAGATAGAAATTCACGACTTCAAGTCCTCAACTAGTTGAGTGCCAGTGTCACTCGTTTCAATATTAATAGTGCCTGGGATAGCAACCCAAAAGAGATCAAGGTACTCCAAGAAATACTTTGGAATGGGGACCTGAGGTAATCAAAAATCAAAAGAAAAATGACTTTGACAGCTTTTCTGAGAAAAGTACTTTATCTGGTTTTAACAATCCAGACGTTACTCTCTTGTGGTGAATTGGCAAGTGCCAATAAGTTTCAAACTAAAAATGTCACGACTTCAGAGAGGGTCACAGAGGTAACACTCATGACTTTGAATACATTTTCCAGCTGGACAGCCCTTTTAAGATCACTCAGCCAAAATGAAATTGCTCTCAAGTTGCTATTTAAGCACATTGTAAGCACTGTGCAATACTCATTCTGCACCCTCTGAGGAAAGCAATCAATTTGAATCCTTTACCTTGATAAACAAAGTGAAAACCTTTTGATGATGCTCCGCTCTTTGCGCTGAATCTGAGCAAAATTTGGTTTGATGTGGCCAGAGGCAAAGTTTCTCCTGGGGAATGAAAATATCAAATTTAGAACAGAGAACATGGTTATTTTGCACAGTGAAAGACACCAAATGGTCTAAATGCATATTTTAAAAATAAATTCAATTACAAGGCATGTCACTGGATGCTTGATTGTAAAATATGTTAACTTGGGAATAACAGATCAGAAATTGCTTTGGCATGCTATGTCAAAAATATTACACCATCTTGCAATAGTTATTAGGTTTGGCTGTGTCTTAGCATCTGAAAGAATTGTAGGAAATGCCCGATGCTTGATCATATGGTAAGGTTAGGTACAGATGTCTGAGGTACAACAGTCAAAGTACAGCAAAATATCACACAGGGATAGGATTAGTGTACAAGGTACCACATGGATTGACCCTTGGTACGTTGTACTAATGGACAAGGTACCGTGATTCTATGTAGATCTGCAGAGCTGCTCTCTGACCCGTTGAGCTACTCCAGCACATTTTATGTTTATCTTTAGTATAAACCAGCAACTGCAGTTCTTCGTTTCTACATTTTAGTTTACTCCACTGTGGAATCTCCTCAAGGTATGTCCACTTTCAAGAAGTTCTCCTCCTCTTTCCGACAGGAGTCGCGTGAGACCCTCTCTCATTGATCCCCCTCTGAGATTGCTGCTGCTGTCCGGCTCTACATTTTAACCCAGACTTGCTACCACAGCCACGTGTGTTTTCTCGGCATTTGCCTGCAACTCCATCTTGCATCTAATGGCTTCCAACTCTGGTTCCAGAACTCCCAGTTCGGACCCCACCTAGGTCTCAAGTACCAACAGTCAATCCACCACTTCTCACAACAGTTCTCCTACTCTCCAGAGATGCTGCTTGACCTGCTGGGTAACACACGCATTTTGTGTCAATCCTTATTTTTCTAATTTTGGTTTATGCAGAGATGCAGTGTGGAAACAGGCCCTTCAGCCCACCAAGTCGGCACCAACCAGTGATCCCTGCACACTAACACCATCCTGCAAACATTAGGGACAATTTTTACAATTATACTAAGCCACTTAACTTGGTAACCTACATGTCTTTGGCGTGTGGGAGGAAACCGGAGCACCTGGAGAAACCCCACGTGGTCACGGGGAGAAGGTACAAACTCCGTACAGGCAGCACCCGTAGTCAGGATTGAACCCAGGTCTCCGGCGCAGCAACAGAGAGTTTCAGACTGTTTACCCTCTCTAAGCCTCTCATAATTTTATATATTTCTATCGGGTCTCCCCTCAAACTCTGGCTTTCCAAATAATGGTTTCTAATTGTTAGATTAAATACTTTTCCTATTTCTCTCATAAAACATTTGGGACAATTTGGAATCCTAGAATTGTCACTGGAGTATTGCATTTGGAAAGTTCAGAGATGTGAACCTGATTTCAACCATTCTATAATAACAGAAGACATAGGAGCAGAATTAGGTAATTCAGCCCATCAAGTCTATTTAACCATTCAATTATAGCCGATCTATCTTTCCTTCTTAACTCCATTCTCCTGCCCTCTCCCCACCCTTACTAATCAAAAATCTACCAGTCTCCGCTTTGAAATATATCCAATGACTTGGCCTCCACAGCCATCTATGGCAATGAATTCTGCAGATTCTCCACCCTGTGACTAAAGAAACTCCTCCTCATCTCCATTTTAAAAGATATGTCATTTTATTCTGAGGCTGTGCCTCCTGGTCCTAAACCCACTGTCTACGAGAACCATCCGACACTATCAAGGCCTAGATATACGAGTTAATGTCAGTGGAATATAGGCACAATAACTTATGGTCTAGACTCTCACATTACTGGAAATATCCTTTCCACATCCATTCTATCATTCTCCTGGCACTCTGAGTGGATGAAGCTACCCTGCATCTGCTTATTAAACTCCATTTGTTTTTTCTTAGGGAATAGAGGAAGAGTAAAAGCTTTACCAGAGTGTGATCCGGAGAGAGAACCAAGAAGCCTGGCTTGTTGACTGTGTCCGTCGAACAGTTCCACAACATCATTCAGTGCCGTCTGAAAATATGCAAACTGTCCAAACACCACTGTAAAAAATAAACCAGGAACAGGGGAGATAGAGAAAAGCATTAGCCAACATGAGAATGTTTGTACCCTCTTCTTATCACCTCTTCCACAGCCAGCATTGACCATTGTCAGTTTCACCTTTCCTTAATCATCATTGCTGGCCTTAATTTGTTCTTTTCATATCTTTCGCCCAGATTAGTTCAGAAATTCAGCGTGGAAACAGGCCCTTCGGCCCAGCAAGTCCACACCAACTAGCAATCCCCGCACACTAACAACATCCTACACGCACAATGGCCAATTTACAATTATACCAAGCCAATTAGCCTACAAACCTGTGCATATTTACAAGATACAAGATACAAGATACATTTAATTGTCATTAGGACCCCTTGAGGTCCAAACAAAATGCCGTTTCTGCAGCCATACATTACAAACAAATAGACCCAAGACACAACAACACAACATAATTTACATAAACATCCATCACATCATTGTGATGGAAGGCCAAAAACACTTATCTCTCCACTGCACTCTCCCCCCCCACGATGTCAGAGTCAAAGTCAAAGCCCCCGGCTGGCGATGGCGATTGTCCCGCGGCCATTAAAGCCACGCCGGGTGATGCGAGGTCGCACACCGGGTCTTGCTGTTAGAGCCCCCGGCGGGCGCTCGCAAAGTCCCGAGGCCATTCCAGCCGCGCGGGGTGGTGCTGTAAAGGCCCCGCTCCAGGAGCTCTTCGACCCCGCAACTCGGACGGGGGAAGTCGCCGTTGCGAGAGCCCTGAAAAGCGGTCTCCCTCCAGGGAGCCGCGGGCTCCCGGTGCCACCGTCCACAGACCTGCCGTTGGAGCCTCCGACTCTCCGGTAGCAGCAGCAGCAGCAGCAGCAGCAGCAGCAGCAGCAGCAGCAGCAGCGCTCCTCCACCGCTCCACCCGCTCCGGACTCGGCTAGCCCTGCGACGACGATGGTGAGTCGTAGCACCAGAGTCCCCGGCCTCTTCCTGTTGGAGGCCGCTCCTCGTTGCGGCCCCAACGACAAGAAAAGGTCGGGTCTCCAGTGCAGGGAGAGATTTAAAAAGTTTCCCCCCCCCTCCCCCACACCCCCCCCCCCCCCCCCCACACACACACACCCCAACAAAAAATAACAAAAACTACATTAAAACACAGACAAAAAATAATAAACCGCGGACAGACTGCAGAGGCCGCTGCTGACGAGAGTCGCGCCGCCCACCGGATTTGGAGTGTGGGAAGAAATCGGAGATCCCGGAGAAAGCCCACGCAGGTCACAGGGAGAACGTGCAAACTCCATAAGGACACAATCTTTCTTTTGTTCCCTTTGTTTCCCTCTCCCTTAACTCAGTCTGAAGAAGGGTCTCGACCCAAAACATCACCTATATCTTTTCTCCAGGGATGCTGCCTGACCCATTGAGTTACTGCAGCATTTTGTGTCCATCGTCGGTGTAAACCAGCATCTGCCGTTCTTTCCAACATATGTGAATGTGTTGTTCTCGAAATGAACTCCAAAATATCGGCGACACCAAGCGCAGGCTGGACGATCGTTTCGCTGAACACCTACGCTCAGTCCACCTTGGTCCACGTAATCATCTAGTTGCCAAACATACCATTGCTCTTTCCAGTTCCCACACTGATTTTTTTTTTTGTCCTGGGCCTCCTCCACTGTTAGAGTGAGGCCACATGCAAATTGAAGGAACAGCATCTCATATTTTACTTGGGTAGCTTCCAACCCAGCAGTATCAACGTTGATTTCTGTCATTACAAATAATTTTTGCATCCCCCCTCTCTCCGTCTCTGTCTCAGATCGGGTGATTGACTTGGCCACTCAAGAATTGAACATTTTTTAACATTGAAAAACTCCTTTGTTACTTTAGCAATATGTTTGGGATCATTTGAGTGTTGAGTGTTTGGGATCATTGTCTTGCTGTAGAATGAACTGCCGGCCAATGAGTTTTGAGACATTTGTTAGAACTTGAGCAGATAGGACATGTCTATACACTTCAGAATTCATTATGCTACTACCATCAGTTGTTGTATCATCAGTGAAGATAAGTGAGCCAGTACCTTCAGCAACCATACATGCCCAGGCCATAACACCCCCACCACCATGTTTCACAGATGAGATGGTATGCTTTGGATCTTGGGCAGTCCATTCTCTCCTCCATACTTTGCTCTTGCCATCACTCTGGTACAAGTTAATTTTCGTCTCATCTGAACACAACCTTTTTTCCAAAACTGTGAATGCTCTTTTAAGTACTTGGCAAACTGTAACCTGGCCATCCTATTTTTATGGCTAACCATCCTGCAGTTTAGCCTGAGTATTTCTGTTCATGAAGTCTTCTGACGTCAGTGGTCATTGACAAATCCTGACTCCTGAAGAGTGTTTCTGATCTGTCGAACAGGTGTTTGGGTTTTTTTCTTTATTATAGAGAGAATTCTTCTGTGATCATCTGTAGTGGTCTTCCTTGGCCTGCCAGTCCCTTTGCGATTAGTAAGCTCACCAGTGCTCTCTTTCTTCTTAATGTAGGTATGTTGTAAAACGTACCTGAAGCGTTGCTGAAAATCAGTCCTAGCCCGTGTGCGCGCTTTTGGCGCCGTTTAGAAGGGGGCGGGTTTAAAACGCGATTTTCCCTAGGCTGTTCAAATCGAGGATGTTCAGCCTAGTTAATTATTAACGAAAAATCGCTGGAAGATTCCGTCGCTTGAGCTATTTTTAGTTTTAAGGGGTTCATTTACTTGTTATGGTAGGTTAAAAATTAACCTCTAAACCCGCGACCGCCGACAACGGGCTGGATCTCATATAGGGGACAACGGAAGGTAGGTTGTTTATTTTTACGTTAAAAAGGGCTTCTTAAGATCCCTTTATACAAAATTTAATGTTGCGAGTAGCTAATTTGGGGCCCATTATATCCCGCAGTATTTTTCTGGGCATTTGGGGGCACAAATCTACCACAATGTGAACGTTCTAAACCAGCGCGTTCCACAGGATTCCCCACTCGAAAGATGATTTAAATGGCCATTAATTTACAACAATTGAACACTAAATTCCTTCCATTTGGCATATAAATTAATGTCAATGAGATTTAAAAATCATGTTTTATTGTAAATTCTTTGTGAATATTATTTGGACACTTAGGCTATTTAAAAATGTTAATCTTTTCTTAAGAAATGGATAGATGTTTAGATCTAATAATTTAAGTTTGGAATTAGCTACAATTGGGTAACTAACTAACTATATGCTTTAATTTCAGGTCATCCAAGTAAGATTATTTTATATTTATTTCAGAATGCTTCAATCTATGATAACTGAAAATGTCATTCAGTTCTCTTAATTTTTAAGAAAGTTATGGGCTTTTGACTGTCCACGATCACAGCTTTTTTGTTATGTCCATAGAAAATCAATAGAGAACAAGATGCTAATTTCAGAGTATGAAAATTGCCATAACTTTTTTAATACTTGAGATATGAAAGTGAATTAGGTGTCAAATTAAACTTCTTGTTATGCTTTATCTGATGGGATAAATTGCAGACTTGATTTTTTGAAATCTCAAAATTTTGTAACATTGCTACTTAATGACATTCCAAACAGTTGATTTTTGTAAGCATAATGTTTGGTTGGTGTCTCTAACAGTTTTATTCTTGTTTCTCAGTCTCATAATGGTTTCTTTGACTTTCATTGGCACAACTTTGGTCCTCATGTTGATAAACAGCAATAAGTTTCCAAAGGTGATGGAAAGACTGGAGGAAAGGCAAGGTGCTAAGAGCTCTCTTATACCTGCATTAAGGAGGCATTTAAACACACGTGAGCAATTACAAACGCCTGTGATGCCATGTCCCAAACATTATGGTGCCCTGAAATGGCGGTCTATGTACAAGCACAGCTGTAATTACTACATGGTGAAACCAAAATGTATAAAAATTGCCTTGAATAAAATCTGACAATATGCACTTTCACCACATTATTTTTTTCTATTTTTCCAATTGTGGAGTACAGAGACAAATAAATAAATGATGGGCCTTTGTCCCGAACATTAGGGATGGCACTGTATTCCCTTTCTCCAGCGAAGCTGTCTGACCCGCTGTGATACGCCAGTATTTTGCGTCCATCTTACGAGAATGAACAATGAGCCTTGCAATAATTCCCGCTGCGCTCAAATTATTTCCTTCTCCCCTCTTACGGCACATTATGCAGCCTTAGAAGTGATGATTAGACAATCATACATTTATGAAATGTTGACATTTCAAGTTCACTTGACCTTCAACACATTCAGCAGCGGAGAAATAATGACAACACAGAAAACACCATTTACTGGGATAATGTAGAGTACCAGTTGTTCAGATGTTTCATTTTGCATTCCACAAATTGAAATCTCGATTTAACTGTGAAACACAAGGATTATTTTGATAGGAATCATTTAGCTTTCTCCTTACTGACTTAGGTCTTCTATTTATGCAGCAAAGTATCTGCACAGAAATAAAAGTCATGTACAGTTTTATAACTGGTATGGGGATAAACGTTGCTGAAAAGCTTCTTACGTTTTCTATTCCACTGAGCTGAATCTACTGTTAAATAGAACCCTAGAACAGCGCAGGAACAGGCCATTTGGTCCTCCAAGGAAAGACACAAAGTATTGGAGTAACTCAACGGGTCAGGCAGCATCTGTGGAAAACGTAGATAGGAGAGGTTTCGGGTCAAGACCCGACTTGAGACTCCATGTTTGTATTGACTAAGATGCAAATCAAACTAATCCACTCTGCCGGAGCACAATCTGCATCCCACCATTCCCTGGAGAGGAATGGGTGACATTTCGGGTCAAGACCCTTCTTCAGACCCATTCCTTCAATGCAGAGATGCTGTATGTCCCGCTGAGTTACTCCAGCATTTTGTGACCCATTCCTTCTTTCCAGATATGCTGCCTGTTCCGCTGAGTAACTCCAGACTTTTGTGTCTATCTTCTGTTTAAACAAGAATCTGCAGTTCCTTCCTACACATCCCTCCATTCCCTGCCTGCTCATGTGCCTTTCTAAATGCATTTTAAACAATGCTATTGCATCTGCTTCCATCTCGTCCTCTGGAAGTGCATTCCAGGCACTACCAAGAGTCAAGAGAGTTTTTGGTCATGTGTCCCAGGTAGGACAATGAAATTCTTACATGCTGCAGCGCAACAGAATATGTAACCATAATACAAAACGGAAGATAAAGGTTCAGTGTGTCTATAGACCATATACCATATATACCCAATAAATGAACAGATATAGTGCAATAATAATAACAGACTGTTACCACTCTCTAAAACTAAAACATTTACTTCACAAATCTCCTTTAAACTTTTCGCCGCTCCTCTTATATTTATGGCCAAGAGGATTTAAAATTCTATTTTTGACTTTCATAATTTTGTAAACGTCTATCAGGTCTTGCACTCAGCCTCTGATGCTCCACAAAACTCTCCAAGTTGGTCTAACTTCACTTTATAGCTAAGATAGACACAAAGCGCTGGAGTAACTCAGCAGATCAGGTAGCATTTCTGGAGAAAAGGAATAGGTGATGTTTCAGGTCGAGACTCTTCTTCATGGATACACTCTCCAATCCAAACTAACATCTACGTGAAGGTCTTCTGCGCCTTCTTCAAATTCTCCACATCTGTCCTGAAATGCAACAATCAGAACCGCACACAATATTCCAAAGGTTGCCTCACTAATGTTTTGTACAACTGCCACATGATTTCCAAATGTTTATACTTAATGCCCCAACTGATGAAAACAAGCATGCCGTCCGTATACCTCCCTTACCACTCTATCTGCTTGTGTTGCCACTTTCAAGTAGCTACGGACTTGCAACCCAAGATCCCCCTGTACATCAATGTACACGTCTGCCATGAACTGTAGACATTCTTCATGCACTTGATCTCCCCAAATGCAACACCGTATACTTGTCTGAATTAAACTCCATCTTCCATTTCTCTGCCCGACCAAGCTACATGCCGTCGTATCCTTTGGCAAACTTTCTCACTATCTACAACTCTGCCAATTTCTTTGTTTTTCTGTGTTGTCTTTGCAGACTACTCCGCCATTCAATCATGGCTGATTAAAAAAAGGAAAATGTAATATCATTAAAAAATGTCATACCCTTGGAGTAAAGAGTTTTATAGAAAGTTATATTTATGCTTCTAATGAGAGGCAAACTACATAACCTACTTGTGTTCTGCCGATTCTCCTTTGTTGCACTAACAATGTGAATAAAACAAGCTTCTGCAATTTCCTGAAATTCACTGTCAAACATATGCTGCTAATATCATATGTCACATGTCACCAATTCAATATACCTGCAGGTTCCCTGTCTGAAATTCAATCTACTTGCAGATTCCACACAATTACAAATCCAATTTTTCCTTCAAGTCCCAGGTCAAAAAACTACAATACATGGGACTTCTTCATTTTCAAACTTGCTTAATTCAAATGATTAATTCAAATTGAAATTGCGTCAAAGTAATCTTTGATTGAAAACACATGGACGGTATATAGTTTAATTCAAACCTCTTAGTGCATGTTAATGGCTCATTTGAATTTGAATTCAAATTCTAATTCCTAATCTAAATAGTTCGCGACCTGTGACGCCTAATGATTCATTCAAAGACAACCTGTCTCATACAGTCTAGAGGCTTTCTGGCATTATAATGCGAGAAGAGACAAATTCATCTGCCCAAGAACCTCAAAGCAATGTGCCCATAGCACGAAAATCATATCACACAACAAATGCCCATTAACTCCTGGTCTGTACTCAGAGTTACAAATATCTATGTTTCAGACAGTACCAGCATTTAATTTTGTAAATTTTAAATTTAGAGATACAGTGAGGAAACTGGTCCTTCAACCCACCGAGCCCACGCCGCCCAGCGATCACCCATACATTAGCTCTATCCTACACACTAGGGACAACTTACAGAGATCAATTAACCTACAAACCTGCACATCTTCGTGGGAGGAAATCGGAGGACCCTGTAAAAACCCACGTGGTCATGGGGAGAATATACAAACTGTGTACAAACAGTTACAGTGCCAGGATTGAACCCTGGCGCTCTAAGGCAGCAATTTTACTGATGTGCAACCACGCCCCCACACCAACCCCATTTGAAGACAACACTTTACTGCTGAAAACTGGGAAGAACCGAGTTAAAAAAAGAGTGAACAGAATGAGGAAATTGGTTCGATACATGCCAATTTCACTCGTTCTAAACAAGAACCAAGTGTGTCACTCGAAACATAGTCAATATTTGGAAACGATATACTGGTGTATGGTTAAGAAGGAACTGCAGATGCTAGAAAATCAAAGGTAGACAAAAATGCTGGAGAAACTCAGCGGGTGCGGCAGCATCTATGGAGCGAAGGAAATAGGCAACGTTTCGGACCGAAACTCATCTTCAGACAGGTTTATGGTGTTTTTTTAAGCCAAAGGATACAAATTGCTGGAGTAACTCAGCGTCACAAGGCATCTCCGTTGAACATGGATAGGTGACATTTTGGGTCGAGACACTTCTTCCGACTATGAACTGGGATCTCAACCTGAAACATCACCTACCCATGTTATCCAGAGATGCTGCCTGACCTGCTGAGTGACTCTAACACTGTGCATTATCCAGCACTTGCAGTTTCTTGTTTTACATTTTTTTAGGCTTATAATTGCCACATGTACCAAGTACAATGAAAAGCTTTGTTTTGCATGCTATCCAAACAGATCAGATATGCCGTACATAGATTAAATCATTTCAAACTCAAACACAATAGGTGGAGCAAAGGGAAAGATACAGAGTGTGGAATATAGTTCTCCGTGTTGCAGGGCATTGCAGTTTGTGTAATGTTCGTTTAGCTGTGCTGTTCGACATTCTTTGAGACTGCAATTGACGTTAAGAAATTATTGTACAAAGGCATTCGTCAAGGATTAAAACACTCAGCCTCCATGGGTTCCATGAACAATTTACCTGCATTGTTGACATGTTGGCATTAAGATTAACTGCCTGTTGAGCAGAATTACCTATTGATAAATCCATTGCTTAAGCTGTCCCTTGGAATCAGATGCGAAAATGAAAAGCAACAGATCAAATTAAAAAAACTGCCATAGTTTGTTGAAAGTGGCATCACGGGCACATCAAGTGGCCCAAAAGGCTTTTTGCACATTGGCCTTCATCAGTCGGTGCTTTGAGTATAGAAGTTGAGAGGTCATGTTACAGTTATATAAGACATTGGTGAGGCTGCGTTTAGAGTATCTCCAGGAGGTGGACTGGTGTGGACTGGAGGGTAGCCAATGTAACCCCACTTTTTAAGAAAGGAGGGAGAGAGTAAACCAGGAATTATAGACCAGTTAGCCTTACATCGTTAGTGGGGAAGATGCTTGAGTCGATTATTAAAGATGTTATAACCGCATTTGGAAAGCAGTGACAGGATCGGTCAAAGTCAGCATGGCTTTATGAAGGGGAAAACATGCTTGACTAATCTTTTGGAATTTTTTGAGGATGTAACAAGTAGAATGGATATGGGAGAGCCAGTGGATTTGGTGTATCTGGATTTTCAAATAGCCTTTGACAAGGTCCCACACAAGAGATTAGTGCGCACAATTAGAGCACATGGTATTGGGGGTATGGTGCTGGCATGGATAGAGAACTGGTTGGCAGACAGGAAGCAAAGAGTAGGAATTAATGGGTCCTTTTCAGAATGGCAGGCAGTGACTAATGGGGTGCCGCAAGGCTCGGTGCTGGGACCCCAGTTATTTACAATATATATTAACGATGTAGACGAGGGAATTAAATGTAACGTCTCTAAGTTTGCAGATGACACAAAACTCGGTAGCAGTGTGAGCTGCGAGGAGGATGCCATGAGACTGCAGGGTGACTTGGATAGGTTGGGTGAGTGGGCAGAAGCATGGCAGGTGCAGTATAAAGTGGATAAATGTGAGATTATCCACTTTGGTGGCACGAACTGGAAGGCAGATTATTATCTGAATGGTGTCAGATTAGGAGAAGGGGAGGTGTAACGAGACCTGGGTGTGCTTGTACATCAGTCACTGAAAGTAAGCATGCAGGTATAGCAGGCAGTGGAGAAAGCCAATGGCATGTTGGCCTTCATTGCGAGAGGATTTGAGTTTTGGGAGCAAGGAGGTCCTACTGCAGTTGTACAGGGTCCTGGTGAGACCGCACCTGGAGTATTGTGTGCCATTTTGGTCTCATAATTTGAGGAAGGACATTATTACTATTGAGGGAGTGCAGCATAGGTTCACCAGGTTAATTCCTGCGTTAGCGGGACTGATATATGATGAAAGGTTGGGACGACTGGGCATGTATTTGCTGGAATTTAGAAAGATGAGAGGGGATCTTATAGAAACTTATAAAATTCTTAGAGGTTTGGACAGGGTAGATGCAGGAAAAATATTCCCGATGTTGGGGAGTCCAGAACCAGTGGTCACAGTTTAAGAATAAGGGGTAGGCCATTTAGGACTGAGATGAGGAAAAACTTTTTCACCCAGAGAGTTGTGAGTCTGTGGAATTCTCTGCCACAGAAGGCAGTGGAAGCCAATTCACTGGATGTTTTTAAGAGAGAGTTAGATTTAGTGCTTAGGGTTAAGGGAATCAAAGAATATGGGGGAAAAGCCAGAACGGGTACTGATTTTGAATGATCAGTCATGATCCTATTGGATGGTGGTGCTGGCTTGAAGGACCGAATGGCCTACTCCTGCACCTATTTTCTATGTTTCTATGTATTGTTTTCAGTTTTAGGTACCATGTTATAGTAAAGATGGAAATGGTGCAGAGACGATTTGCGACGTTGTTGCCAGGACCGGAGGACCTGAGATATCGGACAAGGTTGAGCAGGCTGGGAATCTATACCTTGGAGTGCAGGAGGAATGAGGGGTGAACATATAGTGATGTACAAAATCATGAGAGGAACAGATTGGGTAGACACACAGAGTCTCTAGCCCAGAGTAGGGGAATCGAAAACCAGAGAACATTGGTTTAAGGTGTGGGGGGAAAGATTTAATAGGAACATGAGTGGTAACCTTTTCACACAAAAGGTGGTGGGTGCATGGAACTAGATGCCAGAGGAAGTACTCGAGGCAGGTACTATCACAATGCTTAAGAAAGCATTTAGACAGGAACATGGATAAGACAGGATTAGAGGGATATACCTGTAGGCCAAATGCATTCAGGTGGGACTAGTGTAGATAAGACATGTTGGCTGGTGTGGGATAGTGGGGGCAGTGCCTGTTTCCATGCTGTAAGACTCTATGACTCTCGCTACATACTAGGGGCAATTTCATAGAGGCCAGTTGAATTGCAAACCCACACGTCTTTGGAGTGTGGGAGAGAACCCGGAGAAAACCCACGTGGTCACAGAGAGAACGTGCAAACTCCACACAGACAGTGCCCAATGTCAGCATTCAACCCAGGGCTCTGGTTATGTGAGGCAGCAGCTTTACTTGCTGCACCACCACCTTTCTCTGCTTGACTTTGCTGCTGAATATGCCATTGGTAAAAACATAATTTACAGCAGTTTGCATCATGTGTTATCCTGCTTTAGCAATATTGATTTAATTCAAAAGCATCTCAACTTTTTAGAGTTTAGAGATAAAGCATGAAAACAGGGTCTCATCCCGAATCGTCACCTATTCCTTTTCACCAGAGATGTTGCCTGACCCGCTGAGTTACTCTCGCATTTTGTTTCCATCTTCAATGAAAACAGACCCATCGAGTCCACACCAACCATCAATCACCTATTTACCACAAGTTCTATGCTATTCCACTTTTGCATCCAATCTGTGCAAACAGTCCAATTAACCTACAACCATATAACCATATAACAATTACAACACGGAAACAGGCCATCTCGACCCTTCTAGTCCGTGCCGAACACATATTCTCCCCTAGTCCCATATACCACATATTCTCCCCTAGTCCCATATACATGTCTTTGGATTGTAGGAGAGGAAACCGGAGCACCTGGAGGAATCTCAGACCATAAAAGGAGAACGTACAAACTTCACACAGACAGCACCCGAGGTCAGGATCGAACCAGAATATCTCGTGCTGCAGAGCAGCAACTGCACCACTGTGCCACCTTGACGGCCTAATTTCATTACTTTATAGCATTTACAGAGCTCCCATTGTTTTGTGCACCTTTACATGTGCACAGAAGGGATGAGTAAACAAAGAGTTGTGAAGGGAGTGGTCCAGAGGGAATCCCCCCCCCCCACCTTCCCACTGAAACATTTTCCCTCTCTCTCCTGTGCACCCACCAGGTTCGATTCCAACCTCGGGTGCTGTCAGTATGGAGTTTCTATGTTTTCCCTTTGACCGCATGTGTTTTCTCCGGGTGCTCCGGTTTCCTAGCACACTCCAAAGACGATGACGATACTTTATACTATATAGTCACATGTAACAAGTCACAGTGATATTCTTTGCTTTGCATACCCAAGGTGTGCAGACCCCTGAGAGTCAGGGGTGAGGGAAACCAGAGGTAACTGGATGTGCAGGTTTGGCTTCGGTAAAATTGTAAAGTGTCCCTAGTGTGTCAGAGAGGGCTCGTGTCCGGGGTGATTGCTGGTCAGTACGGACTCGAAGTGCCTGTTTTCACACAGTGTCTCTAAAGTCACCACCCCACTTAATATTAGATCTCTTCATCTAATCTCTTTGATATTAGATGTTAGTCCCTTCATCTTTATCATAACACATGCCGGACCACCTGTGCTGTAGCCATGAGCCAAATGAGGCAGATTTTCCAAAACACCATGAACTGGGAAACAGTAGCAATATGTATATCTTGCACAACTTCCAGGCATCAACAGTAATTCAGAAATTAATCTTGCCAAATGAATTGCAGCAGATGTGAATAATTATAAATCTTGACATGCATAAATCACACATTATGCAAAAATAAATTTCACTGTGAACGCACAGAATGCTAAGTTTTATGTTAAAACTCTGGCTCCAGGTCGGAGGATCATAGGGAGAGAAATGCGTGCATAAAAATCTTGATCGGTTGCTGTCCGTAGGGAACGAGGCACAGCCCGAGAGGCATTCTTTGGATGGGATTTAGTGGTGGCTGTGTCTCTGTCCACAGGTTGCAGCTTCCTGTGTGTTTCAGCTGGCTTGAAACACCACCTATTCCTTCAACTTTAACTATTCACTATAATACCCCATGTAACACTGACCTTTCTGTCCTGGGCTCCTCCATACCCAAGTGTGTGCCATACACAAATTGGAGTCAGCACCTCAGGGAAACAGAGAAACATAGAAATTAGGTGCAGGAGTAGGCCATTCGGCCCTTCGAGCCTGCACCGCCATTCAATGTGATCATGGCTGATCATCCAACTCGTATCCCGTACCTGCCTTCTCTCCATACCCCCGGATCCCCTTAGCGACAAGGGCCTGTCTAACTCACCTCTTAAATATAGCCAATGAACTGGCCTCAACTACCCTCTGTGGCAGAGAGTTCCAGAGATTACCACTCTCTGTGTGAAAAAAGTTCTTCTGATCTTAGATTTAAGTCCCTTCCCCCTTATCCTTAAGCATGTGACCACCTGTGTCTGTGGCCTGAGCCAAATGAGGAAGATCTTCCAAAACATCATGAACTCCAACAGTAAGAATTTGTATATTTGCACAAGATCCCCTCTCAATCTCCTAAATTCTAGAGAATTAATCAAGCCAAATCCAATTGCAGCAGACAGTCCTGACATTAGGAATCATCTGGTGAACCTTCTCTGCACTCCCTCTATGGCAAAATGTCCTTCCTCACTTTGGAGACAAAACTGAATGCAATAATCGAGGTATGGTCTCACCAAGACCCTGGCTCCTGGTCGGAGGAACCTCCATGCTCCTATACTCAAATCCGTGCAATGAAAAATCATACCATCGCTTTGCTTTACTGCCTGCTGCACCTGCATGCCTACCTTCAATGCCTGGTGTACCATGACACCCAGGTCTCGCTGCATCTCCCCCTTTCCCAATCGGCGACCATTTAGATAATAGTCTGCTTTTCAGCTTTTTTGAAACACCAAAATCCTTAACCTTCACATTTATCCACTTTAACTGCATCCCCACATTGACATTTTCTGTCCTGGGCTATCCAAGTCCCTTGCAGTCTCCTAGGCCTCACTCAAACAGAGGAACTGCCCCCCTCGTATTCCACTTGGGCAGCAAACAACCCAGCGGTATGAATATTGATTACTCTAACGTCAAGCAACTCTTGCATCCCCTCTCTCTCCGTCCCTCCCCATCTTACTCATCGTACCAGTTTCACTGTCGTCCAACAGAGTTTCACTGTTGGTATCACCTTCCCCACAGCCAACAATGGACCATTGTGGGCTCCTCCTTTCCTTGATCATCATTGCTGGCTTTCATTTGTCCTTTTGCATACCTTTTATCATTTGTTCTATGTATCTTTTCATACCTCTAGTTTCCCTCTCCCCTGTCTCTCAGTCTGAAGGAAGGCGTTGACCAAAAACATCACCTGTTCCTTTTCTCCAGAGATGCTACATGACCTGTTGTGTTACTCCAGCACTTTGAATTTATCTCCCAGTTTCCTATTAAACAAGAGCGTCTGTGCAGTACAAAAGCTTATTTGGGTGAAATCCTTGAAGGAACAGGGACAGCATATTATAAATGCCGTTCATTAAATAGATGGATGCGCAGATATATGTAAATTGATGCACTGAAATCCTAGTTGGAATCCCGAGTTCAGAATGTTGCTTCCTTCTCAGTTTACAATGTAGATGTCTTGGAGCATAAAATTATGGTAGCTCTAATAAGTTCTTAAAGATTAAATACGTTCTTCTGCTTTTATGAACCGTTGTTCATAAAACCAGAAGAACATCTCTATTATGAGAATAGACACAAAATGCTGGAGTAACTCAGCGGGACAGGCAGCATTTCTTGGAGAAAAGAAATGGGTGACATTTCAGAAGAACTCTGAAGAAGGGTCTCGACCCAAAACATCCCCCATTCCTTCTCTTAGAGATGCTGCCTGTCCCACTGAGTTACTCCAGCTTTTTGCATTTATCTTCAGTTTAAACCAACATCTGCAGTTTCTTCCTACACATATCTCTATTATGAGTTCAATTTCCTCAAACCGGATGGGTTAATTGAAGGTACATTCACTAGACTTTAGACTTTAGAGATACAGCACGGAAATCAGACGTACAAAGTTGATTGGTTATCATATGTAAACAGAAGAGGCAGGGTGAAAATAAAGGAATAATTTTTAATAAATGTAGCTTAATCTTTAATGGATTTACCAGCACCTTTCTACTTATTGATGTGGTGTGGCGGCGCCTATCGGCAGCGGCTCGACTACAGTCCTTCTGTCTTTTTTTTTTTTTTGTCTTGTTAAATGTATGTCTTGACTCTAGTTTTTATTATTTTTATTTTATTATTATTTTTCTTTAGCTGTGTATATGTGGGGGGGTGGAGGAAACCGTTAATCACTTCCCTGTACGGGGATCCGACTTTTTCCCTGTCAGGTCTCCGATGTCGTTGGGCCTAACATCGTGGAGCCGACAGCGGCCTCCAGCCAGGCCCAACCTGAGGGCTCCAGACGCGGAGCCTGCAGGCCTGACATCGTGGAAATGGCCGTCTTAGGAGCGGGAAAAGCTGTGGTGGCGCGCGGCTGCGACCCGACTTGGAGGCTTCCAGCCACAGGCCTGGTGGACAGGAACATCAGGAGCTCGTAGGTCCCTAGTGGGAGACCGCTTTTCGGAGTTCCCGCAACGGCAACTTCTCCCGTCAGAATCGCGGGGTTTAAATGACTCGGAGCGGGGCCTAACATCGCTCGGCGCGGCTTAAACGGTCGCGGGACTTACCATCGCCCGCCGGGGGCTTTAACATCAGGAGCCCCAGTCGCCTCGACACTGTAGTTGGACCGCTGGACCGCGGGAGAAGAACAAAGGGAAGAGTTAAGACTTTTGCCTTCCATTACAGTGAGGAGGTGCTGGAGATTCACTACGATGGATATTTGTGTAAATTGTGTTAAGTGTGTGTCTTGGGTTTTTTTGTACTGTAAGACTGTCGAAAATGCAATTTTGTTCAAACCAAGCTGTTTCAATGACAATAAAAGGCATTCTATTCTCTATTCTATTCGTCTGCAATAAAAAGCACCAGGTTGTGCTGACTTAAACATACAAGCTGTGCCTCTGTGCCGTCTGTGGTAAAATGCGGTAACAAGGTGAAATGTGTTGTTGGGGAAATCCATAAGATTCCAAAAGAATACTTTGGGCTTTTGGTTGAAAAATCTGTGTTTCAATTTTTCTCAGATTTCTTGTGTTCTCTTTAGTAACAGTCCGTTATGTGGTTCCTGCAGACTCCATTACGTGCTGGTGGAATTAACTCTCTTGCAAATTTCTACATTTCACCTAATCTTTACGCATTCACTTTTGACTTACCGATTCCGCACCGACCAGTAATCCCCCAGTACACTAGCACTATCCTACAAACCAGGGACAATTTTACAAAAGCCAATTAACCTACAAATCTGTACGTCTTTGGAATGCAGAAGGAAACCAGAGCACCAGGAGAAAACCCAAGTGGTCACATGGGGAATGTATAACATCTAAAATGTTAAAAAATATAGACAGCATCTGTAGTCAGGATCAATACCGGGTCTCTGGCGAGATAAGACAGCAAATCTACCACTGCTCCACCCACCCTGCCAGCTTTTGTATCTTTCCTTTTTTTTTTTTTTAAACTTACACCTTTTTCCAGCCATTGAATGATCAGAAATTCCTCTCACACAAGGTTAAATTATTAACAGCATTTCCAATAAATGTTTGCAGTATATGTTGTTCAGAATGCTGCATCTCAACATTGGAGGAACCAGTATAGATTATGCCACCGTTTCAATGAGCACCTGCACTCTGCCTGCAAGCAAAACTATTAACTCCCTGCCATTTGTCACTTTAATTCCTCATCATTCACCCTTCCCCAACACATTTTGTTCCGATGCATACATCAGAAACTGCACCTCACCATCCTACAATGTCAAATTGCAGCCCTGATGAAAACAAGCATTAAATCCACTCTTCCAGTTCTGGAGGCATTCATTATGCACCTGTTCTCCGATTGAATACCGCAAATTATGTCGATTTACAACTTAAGTATTACCTCCAGTCAACTCAAAATTTATTATGGGAGGCCAACTTAATAATGCATCCAACAATTGAGAATTCTTGAATTATTTTTCCTATGACTGAAGTTGTTTACAACATCAAGAATCTGAGAGAAAGACCCATGATTGGGCCATTAGGTCTCCACTGCCTACATTGTTATTCACGATCATAAAGGCAGATGAGTTTAGTTTAGAGACCCAGTGCGGAAACAAGCCCTTCGGCCCACCATGTCCACGCAACCAATGATCACCCATACACTAACACTATCCTACACACTAAGGAATCAACGTGCTTTGTATGCTCATCCATTAAGAAGTCATTTTCCACTCATTCAAAGCATCTATCTCTTTACAACTATGAGATTTCTTCCATAGCATTGCCTTGTGAACTCTACATTTTGTATTTCAGAGACAATACGACTGGAGTTAAATCTACAAACAACTTCTGAATGCTGATCTAAAGAATCACTTTCAGGCTGTCCTTGTGATCTTCCATATTTTTCTACAACCTAAAGCTGTAAATTATGAAGACCAGAACACTACCTGTTGGAGGATTACATCTCTAGATCCCTGTTGCATTTTGCAGGTAGTTATTGCTCTGCCTCTGGATGGGCAATAATCCTACCTTTTACATATCTTTCATAAATGTCCAATCCCGGATTATGAAAGCACATTTAACTTGCAAGTGTGGCAGAGCTGCAGTGTGGGAAATGAAGACCTCTTTTGTAATTAACATTTGCTCAGCTATTCACCTTCATGTTTTGCATCTGCCTGCATTGCCAGTTTTCGTGCAGAACAAAAGACAGATCTTAGAGCATAACAGACGAACGAACGTGCACAAAATGAATTATTGTTCTTCAAGTGTGAGAAGTATTGATCTTGTGGGAAATTAATAATTACTTTGTCCAAAATGTAACACAGTAGCACATCTGCAAAAAAAACACATTCCATTGGCTCTTTAATTATGCATTTCCTGAACCTAAATTTCTCATTTTGGACAGGAAACTGTGTGGTAGTAATCTCCACATAGGAAAGTTATCCATCAAGCAGTTTTTTGTTTCAAAATCTTGCTTTCTCCGGTAGCCAACAGTACAAGAGACCCGGGTTCGATCTTGACCTTTGTTGTTCGCATGTTCCCCCTGTGCCCGCATGGGTTTCCGCCGATCTCTTTCCACATCCCAAAGATGTGCGGATTTGTAGATTAATTAGCCCTCTGTAAATTGTCCCGAGTGTGTCAGGAGTGGATTCAAAAATGGGATAATATAAAGCTAGTATGAAAGGGTGTGTCATTTTGCATTGCATTGTGGCACAGTGGTGCAGCGGTAGAATTGCTACCTCACAGCACCAGAGACTCGAGTTTGATCCTGATTACGGGTGCTGCCTGTACGGAGTTTGTCCGTTCTCCCTGTGACCGTGTGAGTTTTCTCCAGGTGCTCCCACACTCCAAGGACGTACAGGTTTGTAGGTAAATTGGCTTCTGTAAATTGCCCCTGGTGTGTAGGACAGAAATCATGTACAGGGGCGATTGCTGGCCGGTGCTGTTTCAGAGGGCCGATGGGCTTGTTTCCACACTGTATCTGTAATCCTGGACTATCAGGTAGAAAATAACATGACAGTCCAGGCTTAGAGATAGAGTGCAGAAACATGCCCACCAGCCCTCTGAAACAACACCAGCCAGCAACCGGTCTGGATGAAAGGCCGGTTTCCCAATCTGAAACCCCTTCCTCCATACCCCTCCGCAGACACTGCCTGAATGACCCGTTAGGTTCTCCCAGATGTTCTGCTTTTTGGTTTTGTGTTAGAGAAACTAAAAGGGACTGTTTCCACGCTGTATCTACAAAGTCAAAAGAGTCACAGACAACATTTCCAGGAAGCATTCCAATTGCTGATTAGAAAATGTGATTTCAAGGTTGTGTTGCATAAATTTCCTGGCTGGCTAATATTTACAGGGTATCTTGCTGTCTCCAGTGAACAGACATGGATGGATAATGCAATAACTTATCTTCTGCAGCTGAGACCTACCAAGCATGTTAAAACATATTTCCATTTATAAGTCATTTAAAAACATCAAAAACAAAACAGTTGGATTTTCTTCCATTGCACTTGAGTATAGAGGAAGATCTCACACAAACATTACAACATGGACCACGCTTCAAAGGTACTTTAATGCACCTGTCCCACTTAGGCGAATTTTTAGGTGAGTGCAGTGAGACTATGCAGTCGCCACATGTACGCGGGTGGTTGCCGGGGAGGCGCCTTCATGGTCGTAAGGAGTTCCCGCATTCTGGGAACTAGTTGTGGCCTCATTATGGTCGCCGCGACCAGAATGAAGCCGTCATGGAGAGTAGCGAGAATTCTCGTGCCGTAGGTGACTGGTAATGTTAAATGTCCACCGAGCTTCCCAGCCGTGTATCTCTGGCTTCAGTTGTCTCCACTCCTTCTTCCCCCCTTTTAAAGGACTTACCATACACTGTGCTTTAGTGTGCGTGTGTGTGTGCTTTCGTGTGTGCTTTCATGTGTGCTTGCGAGTGTGCTTGTGAGCTTATGTGCGTGCGTGTGGGTTTTTGGGCCTGAAAATTCCCCGCAGGCCCAAAAATCGCCACAGGCTGTAAAGGGCTTCCTGAGACTTTGGAAGGACCAACATAATTCCAAGTTCGTCCTTCAAATCAAAGGGCAGGAATAGCTGGCTCCAGCGGACTTGCCATTTACTGTTTTGATTCCCCCACTGCTCTGGGCAAGAATTTTGTCTCTATCTTTGGTATAAACTAGCATCTGCAGTTCCTTTTTATTGCATTAACCTGTCTTTTATCTTTTAAAAATTATGACAGTACCCGTCTTAATTACCTCCTCTGACAGCTCATTCCGTATACCCACCACCCTATATAAAGTTCCTTGTCATTATTTTAAATGAAAATCTGCTACGGTTAGTTCAATCTCTGATGCAGAAAAGTAATGAGTTAGAGTAGCAATGCTTTAATATGCAGCCTGATAAAAGCAGACCGATCCTTTGGCTGCCAAGAGCACATTGACCATCAAGCACAAATTTATATTATTTCTACATTCATCCCATTAAAAAAATATATATATATATATATATATTTTAATATTCACCCCATATTCCCATCAACTTCTCCCAAATCCTACCATTCGCCTGTACAAACGTGGATTGCTTTTAGAAATGGATTGTTTTCTCTGGAACACCAGAGGTTGTGAGGAGACCGATAGAAGTATATACAAAAGGTCTGGCAGGCAGAGATAGGGTACTCATCCAGAACCTTTCTCGCAGGATAGAAAAAAATTAAACTAGAGAGCGTAGCTTTAAGGTGAGAATGGCAAAGTTTAAAGGAGACGTGTGGGACGTTATTTTTTTTGCACTGAGAGATCAGAAGAATGACAACTGTTGCCCTGATAAAGGCAGTACAGAAGATGTATCTTAGCTTAGAGAATCAAAGTCTGCAGAGGGCTCCCGACCCAAAACGTCACCAATCCATTTTTGCCAAAGATGCTGCCTGACCTGCTGAGTTACTCCAGCACTCTATGCCTATTCTTTTTGCAAGACAACATCTGCAGTTCCTTCAGCCTACATTTTCCTGCCAATGTCTTCCATTCCTTGCTCTTACTCAGCTCCACTCGTACCGATAACATGTTTTGATTTTCTCATAAAAAGGAACTGCAGTTGCTGGTTTATATCAAAGAAAGACACAAAATGCTGGAGTGACTCAGCGGGTCGGGCAGCATCTTTGGAGAAATTGGATAGGTGATGTTTCGAGTCAAGACCCTTCTTCAGACATATAATGGTGTTCTTTTGAATAATTAGATGTCCATTCCTTTGAGATACAAACCCCCAACAGGATAAGTGAACCATCTGTCGTCAACAAGAGAAGTTAAGGAGAGTGTTAATTTGAAAGAAGAGGAGTAAGACAGAGTGGTTAGTATCTGGAAAGCACTGTCGGAGGAGGTGGAATGGGATACAATCACCGCAGTTAAAAAGGCATTTAGACAGACACTTTAACAGATAGGGCCATAGAAGGAGAAGGTTCTAATCAGGGCAAATGGGATTAGTGTGGATGGGCAAAATAAGGTCAGTATGGACACAGTGATCTGAAAGCCCACTTTTTGTACTAAACAAACCTCTGACGATGAAAAAGCTTATAAAATTGCCAAAGACACAGGTAGATGAAAGAATGGGACAGCATCCTAATTCAGTAAGAGATCAATACTAAAACGATATAGAAGCACAACCGACCATTTTCGTGAGAAATGTAAAAAGATACCACACAAATTTCTAACGATATGTACGAAGAGAAAGGCCAGCAATATTTTAAGAGATTACTGGGAAATAAGAAAATGGCAGGGAAACTAAACAAATATTTTGTATTTGGTTCCAGAAAAGACAAACAATAAACTCGTGAAAATAGTCATGTTCTAGTCCAAATGAGCTGAAAATAACTGGCATTGAAGCATGTAAGCATACTGGCTTGAAATCTCCAGGAAATGACTTGAATCCCATGATCACAAAAAAGATGACTATTGATTCAATGGAAGTGTTGGCTGTCACCTTCTAAATGTCCATCAATCCTAGAAAGATTCCTCATGGATGAGAAAGTAACAAATGCAATGCAACAATATAAAAAAAGTAAGCAAAGAAGCAAGTATAATGCAGACTGGTTAGCCAGACAGCAGCAGTAATTGTAACTCGAGAATCATTATTGTTGAAGTGATAGAATAATACTTGGAATATAATAACAAGACTAGACAGTGTCAGCATGCAGAAAAAAAGAAACTGCACACACTGGTTTACACAAAGGTACACAAAGTCCTGCAGTAACTCAGTGGGTCAAGCAGCATCTTTGGAGAACATGGATAGGTGACGTTTCAGGTTGGGACCCTTCTTTAGACTCAACAGTTATCCATGTGTAGGAAGGAACCGCAGCTGGTTTAAACCGAAGATAGACACAAAAAACTGGAGTAACTCAATGGGACAGATAGCACCTATTCCTTTCCCCCAGAGATGCTGTCTGACCCACTGAGTTACTCCATCTTTTTGTGTCTATCGCCTTCACCTATCCATGTTGTCTGGAGATGCTGCCTGACCCACCGAGTTACTCCAGGACTTTGTAATTTCACATCAACATGTATTTGGAATGGGAAATTATGTTCCTCAAATCTGCTGGAATATTTTTAATGGTGCATCTAACTGAATCAATAAAATAAAACTGCTGGATGTGGCACATTTGGCCTTTAAAAAACACTTTCAAACAAAGCTCTACATCTGAAATTGTAATGCGGAATTAGTGCACCTGGGTGATATTAAATTGATATAACCAAGGAGTAGCAACAGGCAGAAGTCAGAGTAGGAATACATAAGCAGTCCTCAACTTTTGACTTTATCCTTTAGAGATACAGGGTGGAAACAGGCCTATTGGTCCACAAAGTCCATGCCGACCAGCAATCACCTCTGACACTAGGACTATCCCACACACTAGGACAATTGTTACAATTTTACTGTAGCCAATTAACCTGCAAACCTGTACATCTTTGGAATGTGGGAGGTGTGAGGAAACTGGAGAACCTGGAGAAAACCACCCTGTGATAGGAAGAACATACAAACTCCATACAGACAGCACCCGTCGTCGGGATCAAATCTGGGTCTCTGGTGCTGTGAGGCAGCAACTCTACCGCTGTGCTGCCGTGCTGCCCCTCATTCGAAACTGGGTATCTGAAACTGGGGGACAGATCCTATGAAAATAAGGAGCTGGCCATGCAGAACTGATTTAAGAACTTTCTTCATCCAGAAGGCAAAATAAATTTATATTTTGAGCTTTCCACCCAAGATGCTCTCAGTACATGAAAGACAACTATTGATTGATTTTTTTTTGGAATTCTCTCAAACTGACTTGTCTCCCAAGATGGTCACTGAACCAAGGAATATATAGTTTGCGCAAAAATAGTGGGCCCCAAGGTAAAAATAAGCTGTATGGTGGAAGGGTTGAATAGCGGAACCGAAATGAGGGGTTGAGGCCTACTTTTTCCAATATTCCTCAGCTTCTTGTATAACAAGGAAACTTTCCTGATACATGGTTGCGGGCACTTTCAAATAATTAGACAGTCGATCATGCAAGCTTTATTCCCCACCATTGACTCCATCTCCACTTCACGCTGTCTCGGGGAAATAGCCAACATCATCAAAGACCTTTCTCACCCCGGCCATTCCTTCTTCTCCCCGCTCCTGTTGGGCAAATGATGGAGAAGCTTGAAAGTGCACACAACCAGACTCAGTGCTGGATTTAGATAAAGAGAGGCCCTAGGCTATTCCACTTGTGAGGTCCCTCCCAATCCCCCACCCCCACGACTAGAGGAAGATGGAAGTGTTTTACAAACAAAGCAATATATCCGGCCTTTTGAGGGAGAATACACAAGCCACTCTCGGCTATATGCTTCTGCATTGACTATTGTTGAATAAAAAAGAGCCTTTGTGCCAAACCTAGACTGCTTTTTATACACTCGCTTGGAAATTAAAAATGGCACACAACGATGCTGAACTTGAGAGGGGCCCCTTTCTACCCAATAGGATACGTCCTCATGTGATCAATCTGTCCACAAACCAATGTCTGTTACAATAGATCTATGTTTGGCATCATCTTTATCTGAGTCTGGAATACCTTGGACTTGGCCTACCTTACCAGGTGTGAGCTGAAAATTCTGACTATCCACGTCAGGCTTTTGAACGGTCTTTCTATACGCTGGGATTCTCTACTTCATTGTGGACATTGGACTTTGTCACAGGAACTATTGTGCTACAATGCTGAGAAGTAGAGAGTCATAGTCACACAGCGTGGAAACAGGCCCTTCGGCACAACTTGCCCACACCAACCAACATGTCCCACCTACACTAGTCCCACCTGTCTGCGTTTGGCCCATATCCATCTAAACTGTCCTATTCATGTACTTGTCCAAATGTCTCTTAAACGTTGCGATAGTACCTCATTCAACAACCACCTCTGGCAGCTCGTTCCATACACCACTACACTTGTTACCCTTCAGGTTCCTATTAAATCGTTCTCTCCGTCACCTTCAGGTTCCTATTAAATCTTTCTCTCCCTCACCTTGAACTTATGTCCTCTGGTTCTCGATTCCCCTTCTCTGTGCAAGAGACTCTGTGCGTTTACCCAACCTATTCATGATTTTGTACACCTCTAGAAGATCACAACCTCATTCATCCTCCTGCGCTCCAAGGAATAAAGTACTAGCCTGCGCAACCTCTCCCTGCAACTCAGGCCCTCGAGGCCCAATATTCGTAATTCTGTATCGTTCCCTTCACTCTACCTGTCGTACTTGAGTTTGACATTGATGTATAGATGTATACTATTATTGGACTTGATGGCATGTAAAACTGTTTTTTCACTGTACCTCAGTACACTAACAATAATACACCCAAACTTACAGTACCAATATAAAATATACTAAATGTGAAAGCATTTATATGATTTCAGGTTTTTGATAAACAAATCACTTACTGATTTTGGGAATTTTCTGCGTCAAAAGAGTATTGAATATTGAAAGTTAGGGCGCACCTTGAGGAGGGCAAGCATGTGGAGATCAAGATAAGAAAATCATCATCTGTTGATGTCCCCTCCCTTATGAATTTCATGGTTTAGTTGCAGCTTGAATAGTTTCTTAGATCCAGTCACAATGGCACTTTAGAACAATATTCACATGTTCACACAAATGCAACAAAGAGTGTTGTCGTTCCTGTGAAAAGTTTACCAAAGTGACTTGTTCCTTTGAGGCTGAAGATATCGCAAGGTCCTCTGGAAAGAATGCAGGAGCAGTTGTTGCCATTTTCACTATTGGGTTCATTGAAAATGTTTGCATCGGTGAAACTTTAGAGATACTGGAAACAGGCCCTTTGGCCCAGGGAGTCCACGCCTACCAGCGATCACTAGCACTATTCTAGACACTGTCACTAGTACACTAGCATTATTCTAGACACTAGGGACAATTTTACAGAACACCAATTAACCTACAAACTCTTTGGAATGTGGGAGGAAACCGGTGCGCCCAGAGACAACCCATGCGGTCACAGGGAGAACATAAGATCACCGCACAGACAGCACCTATAGTCAGGGTCTAACCCGGGTTCCTGGCGCTGTAAGGCAGCAACACTTTGCAACATGTTAAAACAAAGGAAAATAAAGTGTGTCAGGGTATTAACAGAATATCTGCTGATCTACAACTTGGATGGTTTCTAGAAAAATCTCACAATCTGTGTTTAGTTCCCCAGTGTGGAGGATTGAGGATCAGTGTGCACTGATTGTGGATGATCAGCCATGATCATATCGAATGGCGGTGCTGGCTCGAAGGGCCGAATGGCCTACTCCTGCACCTATTGTCTATTGAGATCACACTGAACTGTAAGTACTCAAGTGAATTGCAGTTTCACCTGCTCAAGCTGCCATGTTATTGTGTTACTGTAAGTAGATTACCATATTGTGTTATTGTATTGCAGTGTTATTGCAAGTTCCACCGGAAAATAATCATATTTAGGCTGTTTTTCTAATACATTCTGAAATATAATTGGGATTGTCATTGGGTCTCACATTTAACCAATAAAGGGTTCACCAGGGTCCAATTTCAGCTACCAGCTATACCATAGAAACCAAGCCTTAGAGAAAGCTCTGGTTATAAGACGGAAAGATCATGAAGGACAAAATAAATAAATCAATGTCCATTTTGTTTCAAAAACACAATCTACAAGATTATGCATCCAGAATAAAATCAGGATGTGCAATTTCTCCAGATTGATACCAAGTTTATAGCCACAAATTGCTGTAGTCAGTAGTGTAGACTCAGCGGGTCAGCCCGCGTCATTGGAGAGGAATAGGTGACATTTCAGGTGAAGGCCGATCTACCAGGTTTAGTTTGCAGACACAGTGTAGAAACGGGCCCCTCGGCCCACTGAGTCCACACCAACCAGCAATCACCTGTTCACAATTTCCATCCTACACGCAAGGGACAATATACAGAAGCCAAATGACCCATACACCTGTACGTCTTTTAAATGTGGGAGGAAACCAGAGCACCCAGAGAAAACACACGCGGTCAAAAGGGAACATACACACTCCATACAGACAGCACCCATAGTCAGGATTGAACCCGGGTCTCTGGCACTGTGAAGCAGCAACTCTACCACTGCACCATTTTGCTGTCCTCTGTTCCACAGTGCCGCCCTCAAGAGTTAAATTACAAAGGCCGATCCAATAACATTTCCATTATATTTCCCTAAATATAGGACAAGGGGCTTCAAATGTTTAAAAGGAAACAATAAGATAATATAGATAAATAAACTATATGCAGTGACTGGGCTAATAAAAAAAAAGGAACCTTTTTATCCAATCCATGTCACTTTCACACATTCCTTGAAACAACAGTAACAGATGAAATGCAAACTACTGCAGATGCTGCAAATCTGAGACAAAAAGAGGAAGTGCTGGAAAATCTCAGCAGGTCAGACAGCATCTCCAGCAATAGAAATAGTTATCAACTGGAAGAGAGGGCAATGCTGCTTCTCATTTCACAGATGCTACCCAAGCTGAATGTTTCCAGTAATCACTGTGTTTTACTGACTCCATAATAACATTTTATTATTGATTGCATGCTTGGAAGTCATAATGTTAGTGAGGTCCAGCTTCTGTTTAATAAGCTCAAACATTAGCTTAGTTTAGTTTAGAGATATACCACAAAAGCAAGTCCTTTGGTCCAATGAGTCTGTGCTCCCTCTCTCCCCCCTTCGTCCACTTTCCCTCCTCTCCCTCTCGGCCCCTTGAGCCCACCCACCGTTCTGTACAATCAAGGACAACCCCAATGTAACTGCAATCCCACCGCCCACTGGTAGGCTTATCCAGAATTCTACCATTGCCTGAAAAATAATCAAAGGCTCAACTTCCACTGAGAAAGGGAATTCCAAAGACTCATTGTTATACGAGAATGTTCCCGAACAATCTGTGACCCATAGAATTGTGGCCATAGCGCTATGTTTAAAGCCCATAGCGCTATGTTTAAAGCCCATAGCACTCCAGCCGGTGGCGCTATATTTAGAACCCATAGCGCTGCAGCCGACTTCTTTGTTTAAATTCCCACGCATTAAACTGACAGCGCTCTGTTTAAACCTTTGAGCGCCAAACCGGCAGTGCTGTGTGTATTACCTTTACACCCCTTCGTGGGCCGGATGTGAAAATTTCCTCAAATCCCAGAAATTATTCCATTTCCCTAACATTACCCGAAGACAACCAAAATTTCCACAATTTTGGGTAATTTCCTTCAAAGTGGAAATACTGCCCCCGCTTCCAATAGAATGATTGTTTATTGAATGTTGAGGTTAGTCCCAGCCTCAACTACATCCTCTGGCAGCTTGTTCCCGATCTATCCTCTCATCACGTGTACCGGATTCTATCCTCATTTGATTTTGTACACCTTTATATAGCAATGTTACAAAATTTTGAGATTTAAAAAATCAAGTCTGCAATTTATCCCATCAGATAAAGCATAACAATAAGTTTAATTTGACACCAAATTCACTTTCATATCTCAAGTATTAAAAAAGTTATGACCATTTTCATACTCGGAAATTAGCATCTTGTTCCCTATTGATTTTCAATGGACATTACAAAAAAGCTGTGATCTTGGATAGTCAAACGCCCATTTCTTAAGGAAAGATTAACATTTTTAAATAGCCTAAGTGTCCAAAGATTATTCACAAATAATTCACAATATAACATGATTTTTATATCTAATTTACATTAATTTATAGGCCAAATGGAAGGAATTTAGTGTTCAATTGCTGTAAATAAATGCCCATTTAAATCGGCTTTCTAGTGGGTTCATGTGGAACGCGCTGGTTTAGAACGTTGACATAGCGCTGGATTAGTGCCCTCGAATGCCGAGAAATATACTGCGGGATATAAAAAGCCCAAAATGAGCTACTCGCTATAGATAACTTGATATTCAGGGTTATATATATGCCCCATTTAATGTAAAAATAAGGTACATACCTTTAATTGTTTGCTCTATAAAACCCTGGGGCTGCGAGAGGTTGCGGAATCAGACAGAAATTTTAAAACTATTAGAACTATATTATCGAGGCCTATAAAACTAATAATACCTTTTGCGACCGGGTCTTGCAGCGATTTTTCGTTAATGATTTACTAGGCTGAACATGTGCGATTAGTACAGCCTAGTAAAAATCGCGTTTTAAACCCGCCCCCTCCAAACAGCGCCAAAATCGCCGACATGGCTGAGGGCAGATTCCTAATGATGATTCAGGTAGGTTTTGTAACATACCTACTTTATAAGATCAACCCTCATCCTCCTGCGCTCCAGGGGTTAGAGTCCCAGCCTGCTCAACCCCTCCCTATAGCTCAGGTCCTCTAGTCCTAGCACCATACTCGTAAACCTTTTCCGCACTTTTTCCAGCTTGACAACATTTTTCCATAACATGTTGCTGAAAAGTGAACACAATACACTAAATATGGTCTCACCTACGTCTTATACAACTGCAACATGACCTCTTAACTTCTATATGTGATACTTTGACTGATAAAGGCCAATGTGCCAAAAGCCTTTCAACCCGAGATGCCACTTCCAATTAACTAATTATCTGTACTCCTAGATCCCTTGGCTCTACAACACTTCCTAGAATGTGACTGTTCTGTGCAGGTTTTGCCCAGGTTAGTGCTCCCCAAAAGCAACACCTCACATTTATCTGTATTCAATTCCATCAACCATTCTGAAAAATCTGCAGACGTGTCTCGACCCGAAACATCACCCATTCATTCTCCCTGAAGATGCTGCCTGTCCGGCTGAGTTACCCCAGCATTTTGTGTCGACCTTCCATCAACCATTCCTCAGCTTACCTGCCCAACCAATCAAATTCATGTTATAATTTTTGATAACATTCTTCACTATTTATAATATGACCCTTTTGTGTCATCTGCAAACTTGCTACCCATGCCATATACATTTCGTATTGTCAAATCATCGATAGTACGGGTGACAGATAGTACGGGTACGGGTTTCAGAGTTTATTGGGAGAAGGCAGGAGAATGAGGTTGTGAGGGTAAGATTGATCAGCTATGATTGAATGACAAGGTGGACTTGACCTCGTCCTGGTCCTTTGACATGAACATAAACACACAGACTTTGTTTCACTGGGAAGGGAGAAAGTCTACTCCATTGTAGGTTCCATTGGCTGAAGACATAAACCAATAGCTTTAAAAACTCTAAAACCAAATCCAAAGGGAAGGCTCTTTTTCTGGCAGAAAAACAATAAACAAGTCACATCGAATACAATTACCAAGAGGATATTGAGTATTATTCCCCCAGTTGAGAGAACTGCTTCATTCTGATGAAAGGTCCTGACCCGAAACACCACAAATTCTTTTTCTCCAGAGATGCTGCCTGACTCACTGAATTACTCCAGCATTTTGTCTCTGTCTGCATCATTTGACTTCCTGTACGTTCTATTGTATTCCTTATTTCCCTTTTCTCAAGCATATAAAATAATTCAATTAGGCTTTTTGTTCCCCTTTACTCTGCCATCGACAGACAGAATAAGAATCCAAATAAATCCATTTATACTTTTTTATTTCTTCGAGTACAGTTAGTTGCTCTAATTTTTAAGGACAGGGTGCAATGTCACATGAAGCCAGGTCAAGAACACCACCTAGAATGTAATAAGATGGAGGTTCAAATGCAATAGCAAGGGTGATGTTGCTTTAAAACAAGCAACCTATTAATCAGCGATTCAAATACCTCAATCAGAAGCATAAACTCACCAAATTCCTTCGGCACGGTGATGGAGTACAAACAGGTCTGGCCACTTGAATAGTTGCGAGGATAATTCGGTGAAAGAACAACTCCTTGAGACCCAGTGTGTTGACCTCCGCATGGAGCTGCAAAGTGGAGAAATGACACCTCTTAGGTACCGACTGGCAAATACATGATTGAACTGAGCAGAAATATATGTCTCATTGAGGATACTTTCGAGATACAGGGTGGAAACAGGCTCTTCACCCATCGAGTCCATACTGACCAACGACCACCCATACACTAGTTACAGCCTACATACTATGGACAATTTACAGAAGCCAATAAATCTACAAACCTGTACGGTCGGAACGTGGGAGAAAACCAGAATAAACCCACGCAGTCACAGGGAGAACATACAAATTCAGCACTCATAGTCAGGTACGAACCCAGGTCTCTGGCGCAGTGAGGCAGCAACTCCACTGCTGTGTCACTGTGGGGTCTCATCTCCTTGTATTGTGCCAAGAACTTTATTCTGCACTCTGCATCTCCCCCTTTGCTCTGCCTTTTGTGTTGGAGTTTGACATGATTGTATTTATGCACAGTATTATCTGATCTGATTGGAAAACATGCAAAACAAAACACTTTGCAGTACCTCAGTACACGTGACAACAATAAACCTAACTTAACCTTGTTAAGCATTTGAAGAGCTCTCACCTCGCAGAGCATAAAACCTAGGCAAGCAGATCCATGTAGCTCCTTATTTATTGAGCATGGGACCAGAACAACAAACTCATTCCAGAGTCACAGTCATACGGCTTGGAAACAGGCCCTTCGACCCAACTTGTCCTTGTTAAACAACATGTCCCATCTACACTGGTCCCACCAGCCTGCGTTTATCTCTAAACCTATCCTTCCCATGTGTCTCTGACTACGTTTGATCGGACTTTACTGTACTTACTCTTGCACCAAACGTTATTCTCTTTATCCTGCATTTGTCCACTGCAGATGGCTTGATTGTAATCGTGTATTGCCTTTCCGCTGACTGGTTAGCACGCACCAAAAGCTTTTCACTGTACCTCAGTAAACGAGACAATAGACTAAACTCAAAAGTTTTTAAATTTCATGATAGTACCCGCCTCAACGACCTCCCTAGCAGCTAGTTTCATACACCCACCATCCTTTTTGAAAATGGTCCCCACAGGTGCCTATTAAATCTTTCTTCCCTCACCTTAAATCTACATCCTCTGGTTCTCAAGTTTATTCGTCACATACACATACAAGATGTGCAGTGAGATGTGCAGTCAATTCCCCTACTCTGGGTAAAAGACTGTGCATTTACCCCATCTATTCCTCTCATGTCCTATGTCCCTCAATAAGATCGCCCCTCATCCTCCCGCTCTCCAAGGAATAAAGTCCAAGTCTACTCAACCTCTCACTGCAGCTCAGGCCCTCAAGTCCCGGCAACATCCTTGCAAATCTTCTCTGTACTCATTCCAGCTTGACAACATCTTTCCTACAACAGGGTGATCAAAATTGAACACAATACTCTAAATGTGGCCTCACTAATGTCTTGTACATCTGTAACATGACCACTCAACCTCTAGACTTAAGCCAACAATTAAAGGAAGAGTCTTAACTACAAATAGATGCAACTCGTGCGTGATCATCCAGTGGGTGTGTTTCCCACTGCTGTCTCTCAGGTTTTTTTTTTTTTTTTTTTTTTTTTTTTTTTTTTTTTTTTTTTTTTTTTTTTTTTTTTTTTTTTTTTTTTGTCTCCAATACTTTTTGCATTTTTTTCATTTTTTTTTTTTTTTTTTATAACTAGATAGGGCTAAAGGGATAGATGAAATAGAGAGAGGGAAGAAGGAAAAAGAAAACTAAAATAAAAAATAAAAAAAGGAAAAGGAGTGAAAGAGGTAGTTGAAGAAGAATGGAAAAATTTGTTAAAGTTTAAAAACATCATTCGAGATATGTTCGTACATTTCGAAGTATAGCATTTCATCCAATCTTTAGTCCGGGTGCTAGTCAGGTTCCTGTGCTGAACTGTTCTGACCCTTTAAATAATCAATAAAAGGAGACCATGTTCCAACGAATAATTCCTGTTTATCCAACAGGGAAAATCTGATTCTTTCCATGTTTAAGGTCTCCGTCATTTCTATAATCCACATTTTGATTGTGGGGGCCGTAGGGCCTTTCCAAAATTTTAGGATTAATTTTTTTCCTGTTATTAAACTGTAATCGATAAAGTTTCTTTGTGTTATTCTAAGTGTTTGATTTGATTCTAATATTCCGAATATTATTAATTTTGATTTGGGTTCCAGTTGTCTGTCGATTACTTTGGATATTATACTAAAAATATTTACCCAAAATTTTTTTAATTTTTGTACAGTTTGTAAACATGTGCGATAACGTAGCTTCTAAATGTTGACATTTTATCACATATAGGTGAGATATGTTGAAAATTTTTTTATGTAATTTTTTGTTTTGGCGTAGTGTAACCTATGTATTACTTTAAATTGTATTAGAGAATGTCACGCGTTTAGTGAACATTGATGTATGTGTTGTAGACTTTCTTCCCAAGTGTCTTTTGTTATTACCTGGTTTAATTCTTTTTCACATGCTTGGCTGTGTAAGTCCGTCAAAGGAATGTCACTATCTAATAAGATATTATATATATAAGATATTAATTTTTCTGTATTAGGATGCTTATTCCAACATTCATCTAGAATCTCTGGGTTTCTATTTCGAAAATTTTTAGAATTCGATTTAACATAATCTCTGAGTTGAAGATATCTGAAATAATCATTTCCTCGAAGTCCATAAATCTGTTGCAACTCCTGAAATGTCAAAAAAGAGCCTTCTTTGTAAAGGTGTCCTATATTTTTAATTCCATTATTCTTCCATTGTGTAAAAACCCCGTCTAAACATGAAGGCTTAAACAATGAGTTATTCACAATTGGAAGAAAAAGAGATAAGTTATCTAATTTTAATGTCTTTTTTAATTGTTTCCAAATTTTTATAGCACTAAATATTATAGGGTTTTCCTTATAAATTTTCTTGTTTAATTTAGACGTAGCAAATAATATCGCACCAATATCATAAGGCATACAATCTTCCCTTTCCAGTTTTAACCAGTCTGGTTGCTGGTCTATTTCTCCCAACCAGAAGTTCATATTTTTAATATTAACTGCCCAGTAATAAAACAAAAAGTTAGGTAAAACCAAGCCTCCATATTTTTTTGATTTACACAGGTGTCTTTTGCTTACCTATGATTCTTATAATCCCAGATAAAATCATTAACAATAGAGTCCAATTTTTAAAGAAGTTTTTTTGCCAGGTATATCGGAATCGTCTGAAAAAGGTATAATATTTTGCGTAAAAAAATCATTTTTATGGCATTAATTTTTACCAACCATTGAAATAGGTAATGTTTTCCAGTATTGGATATTCTTATGTAATTTATTCAATAATGGGGGGAAATTTGCTTTAAATAATGATGTATATATCTTAGTTACATAGATACCTAGATATTTAAATTTTTCATTTACTACTTTTAAATGGGAATTGTTGTATTATCTGTTTGTTATGTTCCCTTATTGGCATAATTTCACTTTTATTCCAATTTATTCTGTATCCTGAAAGTGCCCCGAATTGGTTTATTAGTTTTAATAGGTTTGGGATACTAATTTCTGGTTTTGTGATGTAAATTAATACGTCATCTGCATATAGAGAAATTTTTTATTCACTGTGTCTTTACTGTTATACCCATATATTTCCGGATGCCCCCTAATTCTTTCTGCAAGTGGCTCAATTGCAAGTGCAAATAGTAATGGAGATAACGGGCATCCTTGTCTACACCCTCTAGATAGACTGAATTTAGATGACAGTCTTTGGTTGGTAAGTATTCTGGCCGTAGTTTTGTGTATAGCAGTTTTATCCATGTGCAAAATTTCTCCCCTAGCTGCATCTTTTCCATCACCGAAAATAAATAAGGCCATTCGACCTGATCAAATGCTTTTTCAGCGTCAAGTGAGATTATTGCTAAATCTTCATTAATAATTCTCTTGGTATATATAATATTAAATAATCTTCTTAGGTTATAATATGAATACCGTTTCTGAATAAAGCCTGTTTGGTCAGGGTGTATTAATTTATTCATCACTGTACTTAATCTACGTGCTAGTATTTTAGTTAGTATTTTCTGGTCTGTATTCAGAAGTGCAATTGCTCTGTATGATCCCGGATCTTCCGGATCTTTATCAGCTTTAGGAATAAGCGTTATTATAGATTCATTTAAGGTATCTGGGAGTTTCTGTTGGGTGTAGATATAATCATATAGTCTTTGCAAGCGTGGGCACAGCAAATCATGAAATTTCTTGTAAAATTCTGAACCTAGACCATCTGGCCCTACTGCCTTACCATTTTTAAGAGAGCCAATAGACTCCTCAATATCCTTTATCGTAATTTCCCTTTCTAATAATTCTCTATCCTTTGAATCTAAACCTTTTAAATTACATTTTATTAAAAAATCTGCTATTCCTTCTGATTGTGCTACAGTTTTAGTTGAATAAAGGTTATGATAGTATTGTAGAAATCTATCATTTATATCCTTGGGCATTTTTAATAATTCTCCTGTCTCTGTTCTAATTTTATGAATTATTTTTTCCCCTTCCATTTTTCGCAGCTGGCGTGCTAATAATTTTTGTGGTTTGTCTCCAAATTCAAACTGTAATTGTTTGGTTTTTTGATAAAGTTTTATTACTTGTTCTGAGTACATTTTATTTAATTTATATTTCAGTACAGCAATTTTATTATGTTTTAACGTAGATGGCGTTCTCGCGTTTTCTGTATCTAGTTGCTTAATTTCACTTTCCAGTGCTTTTTGTTTAATCCTGTTTTCTTTATTATAAAATGCTTGGGCAGAGATTAATGTACCTCGAACATACGCTTTGAACGTCTCCCACATAAGAGAAGCAGGTGTGTCAGGGTTGTCATTTACCTCAAAAATATTTGAATTTGTTTAATAATATATTCCTGGCATGATCTTTCGTTCAAGATTTGCGGGTTAAGTCTCCAATATGTTTGTTTCTCGGACATTCCATTTAATTTAATCATGAATGTTACCGGTGCGTGATCTGAGATTATAATGTTATGATATTTTGAATTATAAGTAAATGGAATAAACGTAGAATCAACTAAAAAGTAATCTATTCTTGAGTATGTTTTGTGTACTGGTGAATAAAATGAATATTCCCGTCCGGTTGGGTTTTTTATTCTCCAGATATCCTTAATATTAGTGGTATTAATAAATGAATTTAAAAAAACACTTGAGTTGGATGTTTGATTTTTTTTTGCCTTGATGATCTATCTAAGTATGGGTCTAATGTACAATTGAAGTCTCCTCCAATTATTAATTTGTATTGTGCAAATTCAGGAATTTTATTAAATGTTTTGTTTAAAAAAGTGGGGTTATCGAAGTTAGGCCCATAAACATTTAGAAGGATCACTTTTTCACCATTTAACTCTCCAACCACTATAATATATCTGCCATCCATATCCACTATTATTGAGGAGGTCGCAAAAGGAATTCCTTTACGAATTACTATTGCTACTCCTCTTGACTTGTGGGAAAAAGAAGAATGATATGATTCAGCGATCCACTTAGCTTTAAGTCTGTGTTGTGATTCCTTTTTAAGATGTGTCTCTTGAAGAAATATTATATCTGTTTTGATTTGATTTAGGTGTGCCAAAACTTTACTTCTCTTAATTGGTTCATTGATTCCCTTGACATTCCAACTACAAAATGTTATTCCCTGACCCCTTCTTGTCATGTTAGCATCTTGCATATTGCTTTTGTGGTGGTCTATAATCGGGTAGAAGGAACAACACATAGAACCTGACCCTGCTCCCAAACCTCAGATAGATGAATTTAAATTCAAATACATCAGGTTAGTTTTTCAACCTTGGCTTCATCTGTGTTCTTCCTATGACCCATGTCACTGTTGCAAACAAGAACAAGAAAAACCTCCCATCATTCAGACGGACATTTAGCACAAAATTAAATGATATGGTTATTTTCTCTAATGACTTTTGTTGGATCTTTCTCCATCCAAATTATTTTCTGCCAATGGCTAGGACTTTTCCAATAGAGAAGACACTGTAGCAGACACTGGGGAAGCATGGTAGCACAGTGGTAGAGATGCTGCCTCACAGCTCAAGAGTCTCAGGTTCAATCCTGACTATAGCATAATCAAGGATGAGTCTCTTCTCAGTCACTCTCTCTTCTCCCCTCTCCCATCAGACAAGAAGTACAGAAGTGTGAAAACGCACAACTCCAGATTCAGGGACAGTTTCTTCCCCGCTGTCATCAGGTAACTGAACCATCCTATCAACAACTAGAGAGTGGCCCTGACCTCCCATCGACCTCACTGGAGGCTCTTGGATTATTTGTAATTGGACTTTAGCTTGCACTAAACATTCTTCTCTTTATCTATACACCGTGGATGGCTTGATTGTAATGCATTGTCTTTCCACTGACTGGCTAGTACACAACAAAAGCTTTTCACTGTACCTCGGTACACATGACAATAAACTAGACTAAACCCAGATCAAAATTCTAAACTAAAAAGTAAAACCCATCTTACACATCTTCATTTCTAAAACAGTTCTCTCAGGGGAGACAGCAATTCATTTGCACGTCTACCCTTATTTTAGTTTAGAGATACAGTGTGGAAACAGCCCCTTCAGCTCACCGAATCCGCACCGACCAGCGATCCCCGCACATTAACTCTCTCCTACACACACTAGGGCCAATTTTACATTCATATCAAGCCAACTAACCTACAAACCTGTACGTCTTTGGAGTGTGAGAGGAAACCGAAGATCTCAGAGAAAATCCATGCAGGTGACAGGGTGAACGTACAAACTCTGTACAGACAGCACCCTTGGTCAGGATTGAACCTGGGTCTCTGGCACTGTGAGTCACTAACTCTACCGCTGCACCACCGTGCCGCCCTTAATGTCCCCCACATCCAGTGTTCAAGAAAATGCCAAGCTGAGTTGAAGTGATAATAATTCAACATATTTCGGAACTCAGGGAGGTAGCTAAAAGCCCTGTCCCACGGTACGAGTTCATTCCAAGAGCTCCCCCGAGTTTAAAAAAAATCAAACTCATGGTAAGCACGGAGAATGAACATAGCGGATACGTCGGAGCTCAGGGATGTCTCTTAACACTAACGGCAAGTACTCGGGAAGACTCGCTACTGACAGGTAAGCTCGGGAAAACTCGTGAAGATTTTTCAACGTTGAAAAATGTCCATGAAAGCCCCGAGTACCGACGAGTGGCCATTACTGTAAATCTCCGAGTTCGAATCAGGGCAAACTCGAGAGAGCTCTTGGAATGAACTTGTACCGTGGGACAGGGCTATAATACCTGTCTCAGTAAAATGATCAACTATGGTGTTGATACCCCAAATTCTGCGGCTGATTTTCCTGAATAAATTCTGGGTGTTCTTAGTTTAGTTTCGAGACACAGCGCGGAAACAGGCCCTTCGGCCCACCAGGTCCGTGCCGACCAGCGATTCCCGCACATTAACACTATCTAACACCCGCAAGGACAATTTTTTTTTTTTAACCAAGCCAATTAACCTACACACCTGTACGTATTCGGAGTGAACGTATATTAATTTTGAAAGGTTGTTATATTCACCTTTGCTCATCATGTTAGGTAATGAAGATACAGAGAGAAGGGAAAGCTTGAAAAAAATGGTTGAGTCATAACTTTGACGGCTACCAATTATTGAGATACTTAGAAACTTTGTGCCCAGCAAGAAGGTTTATTTGATACCAATTATTATGAGACTTCACCCTCACCCTCACATAATTAGTTACCACTTGGTAACAAGCCCCAGTGTCATAAGAGTTAGCCGTTTGCTTCTTTGTGACTTTTTAAAGATATATTTAGAAGCCAAGTGTGCGGCAGAATGTGCCAACGGAGCACAGCATTAGTTTAGTTTAGAGATACAGAGCAGAAACAGGCCCATCGGCCCACAGAGACTGCAGTGACCAGCGATCACCCTGTACAATCCTACAACACTATCCTACACACTAAGGACAATTCACAATTTTGTTTTGATGGCTATTAACCTGCAAACCTGTACATCTTTGGAGTGCGGGAGGAAACTAGAGCACTTGTAGAAAACCCACACGGTCACAGGGAGAACGTATAAAAACTCCGTACTGACAGCATCCGTGCTCAGTATTGAACCCTGGTCTCTAGTGCTGTGAGGTAGCAACTCTACCGCTGTACCGCCTTGCTGAACAATTCACACTGTCGCCCACTAACACTGCAACAAGAAAGAGCAACTTGCAGTGAAGAGAGAAATATACAACGTTGCCATGCATTGCTCTGTAATCAGCCTCACAACAGTAATGTTTGTCACAGCACCTCAAGCCTCACTAATGCACGTTATGCAATTCAGGACATGTACGGTGAACAGCAATTAGTCTCACAAGAGACATTACGTGCTGAAGCTTCATGTACTCATGGCTGATCATCCCCAATCCGTACCTCGTTCCTGCCTTCTCCCCATATCCCCTGACTCCGCTATTTTTAAGAGCTATCCAGCTCTCTCTTGAAAGTATCCAGAGAACCGGCCTCCACCGCCCTCTGAGGCAGAGAATTCCACAGACTCACAACTCTCTGTGTGAAAAAGTGTTTCCTCATCTCCGTTCTAAATGGCTTACTCCTTATTCTTAAACTGTGGCCCCTAGTTCCGGACTCTCCCAACATTGGGAACATGTTTCCTGCCTCTAGCGTGTCCAAACCCTTAACAATCATATGTTTCAATAAGATTCCCTCTAATCCTTCTAAATTCCCGAGTATACACGCCCAGCCATAAGTTGAATATAGTTGGAGCTTGTTATAGTTAGAGAAGAAAATAGCCAGCAATTTTAACCCACTTTCTTGTCTCCTCAGCTTAGTTTCGAAAGGTTGACCCTTGCCTTGAGATTGTGCCATCAGTTCATAAGTTCCAGGAACAGAATTAAGCCAATCGGCCCATCGCCTACTCCGTCCACATTCAATCATGGCTGATCTATCTTTCCTTCTCAACCCCATTCTACTGCCTTCTCCCCATAACCTCGGTCACCTGTCTCCCACTTCTTTGCTCTCCCACCAGTGGAAAAAGCCTCTCGAGGTCTTCCCCATTGACATTTCTCTGAGTCTGGTTTCAGCGAGATCACACCTTGTTAATACAAAGCAATAATTGACCTGTATACCTCCTTCCATACAGAATGCCGTTGACCCCATGGAGAAGAATGACGTTGCCACCCCCTCACCAATTGTCCAGGGTGTAGAAATGAGAGCTCTGATGTGTGCTGCCACCAGACTTACTTCATGGCTGTAGTCAGTGGCAGTCCAATACTGGTGGACCAGAATATTGGATGTGCCGGAGTCTAGTTCAAACTCACATTAGATCTGCATGTTTGGTTGATCACGGGCAGAATTTAAGGCATGCAAGTACTGAATGAGTCGCAGCCCAAGGTTTCCTACAGACCGCCAGCTATCAGACAAGCTATTCGGTCCAGGATAATGTTCTAATTGCCTGATTATTGCTTCTTCTTTCCTTATAATGTGTTCCAGTAATTTCCTGTAGTCTAATGTCAAGCTCAGTAATTCCTTCCCAATTGCGTACAGGTATTAACAATTGATATGGGAATTACAGAATCTAACTAATTTCAGAGGACGGCTATCAATTTATCTCTGACCTGAGCAGTGGTGCATTTTCTAATCCAAAAGCACATCTTGACATGAAACGTCACCTATTTATTTTTCTCCAGAGATGTTGCCTGACTGCTGAGTTAAGCCCTTGTCACACTGAAGCGATTGTTTCGGCGACAACAAGCGACTAGGCCGTCGCAACATGGTCGCGGGGTGACACCTGTATGGTCATGAGTAGTCTCCTCAAGTTGCCTGAAGAGGCGTAACGTTTTTCTGGTCTCCGCTGGATTTTGAAATGTTCAAAACCTTTCGGCAACTGTGGGCTTGACGTAGCTTGACTTCTTCTGTCGTAGGTTGTCGCCAGGACGACGCAGGTTGTCACCAGGTGACGTTGGTTGTCGCCGGGTGCTTACTTCGGTGAACTCCATTAGTGACTACCTACGTCAACCGGCAACGGTGACTGAATTAGCTTGACGTCAGCTAGGAGGTAGGTTGTGTAGCTTGTTGTAGACTTTGTCATAAGGGGGGGGGGGGGTCCAGTTGCCACTTTTTCGGCAACCTGCTATGATTACGACAGTCGCTGGCAGTCGCCCAAGTGGGACAGGCCCTTTACTCCAGCATTTTATATCCATCTTCGGTATAAAGCAGCATCTGCAGTTCCTTTCCACACACGTTTTTTGATCTTTTATTTACTTGTTAACTGGATGTGTGCTGTCAGTAATCCTTCTACTAATATACAAGTTCCTCACTCTCACTAGGCTCGTGGATCCCAACTACTTTGGTACCTACAGATACAAAGTGGAAATTGGAGATACAGCGTGGAAACAAGCCCTTTGGCCCATCGAGTCCATGCTGACCAGAGATCACCAGTACAGCAGTTTAATCCTGCACTCTGGGGCCAATTTTACCCAAGCCAATTAACCTACAAATCTGCACACCTGCGGAGTGTGGGAAGAAACCCGAGCACCCAAATAAAACCCACAGTCACCGGGAGAAGGTACAAACTCCATACAGACAGTACACATAGTCAGGATAGAACCCGGGTCTCTGGCACTGAGGCAGCAAACTCTACCGCTGCGCCACTGTGCCCTAACAGTTTTCTTATTTCCAATTATAATTTCTTTTTTGTCTCTGTTAATTTTTTCTTATCCACTGACTATAACAAGGTTTCATCTTTTCTTCCTATTTCTTGAAAAAAAAAACTTTTCATTGGTCTCTTCAGTCATTTTCTGTCCCACAGCACCAATGATTTGCTCATCAAATGCTGCTTCCTAAAGTTCACCTGATTCTGAGATACCCATCTTTTCCAATTGGAAAAAGGCAAGGCCTCCCTTTAAAAATAGTCATTCTGAAATAGAAGCTTTCAGATTCTTTGTGTCTTCACAGCTCTCTATAATGTTTTTATGTTCAAAATTCACAGGAGGCCAATTAGGCCATCTGGCACATTGAGTCTACTCCGCCATTCAATCAAGTCAGATCTATCTTAACCCCCAACCTCATTCTACTGCTTTCTCCCCATAACCTTTGATATCCTTACTAATCAAGAATGCGTCAATCTCCATTTAAAAAATATCCGATGGCCTTGCCTCCAGTCGGCTGTAGCAATGGATTTCAGATTCACCACACTCTGACTCAAGGAATCCCTCCTCATCTAATTTCTAAATGTACGTCCTTTTATTCTGAGGCTAGTCCTAGACTCTCCCACTAGTAGAAACATCCTCTCCACATCCACTCTACCCAGGACTTTCACTATTCTGTAAGCTTCAATGAGGTCCCCCTCATCCTTCTAAACTCCAGCGAGTACAGGCCGAGAGCCATCATATGCTCAACATATGTTAGCCAAATCATTCCTGGGATCATTCTCGTAAACCTCCTGGACCTTCTTCAATGCCATCAAACCTTTCCTCTATCGGGGCCCTAAACTGCTCACAGTTGTTAAGCTGTTCACTATTCTATTGATTGTGTAACCTTACCAAAGGTCAAAATGAAACATTTAACCCCAGGCAGGAAATATGGCCACATCCAATCATTTCCAGACAAGAGGAACCGCAGATGCTGGTTTACAAAATAAAAGGCAAAGTGCTGCAGTAACTCAGCTGGTCAGACAGCATCTCTGGAGAACGTGGATAGGTGATTATTCGAGTTGAGACTCTTCCCATAACATCGCCTCTTCATGCTCTCCAGAGATGTTGCCTGACCAGCTGCGGCACTCCAGCACTTCTTGCCCATAAAAATCAGTTATAGACTGTTGAACACAAGGTATGATTGTTCCAGATTCAAGGATTGTTTCTTCCCAGCTGTTGTCAGGCAACTGAGCCACCCCACCAACAACTAGAGAGCTGTGCTGAATTACTATCTATCTCATTGGAGACCCCTGGACAAACTTTGATCTGAATTTTCTGGCTTAACTTCTCTAACTTCAAACAACCCTTTCAAATTCCCTCTCTCCAGCCCCTCTCCCTTCCTAGTTCTCCCAACAGTTTTACTGTATCCGACTACATTCTAGCTCTGCCCTGCCTTCTCCCCTGTCATCAGTCTGAAGAAACATCACCCATTCCTTCTCTCCAGAGATGCTGCCTGTCCCACTGGGTTACTCCAGCATGTTGTGTCTACCTAAACAAAACAATGGACGTACAGAATGCATTCTTGTATGGAATCACATACAATTGTCTGCCTACTTCCTTCATGACGTTACATTCAAAGTGGAACTCTGACAGAATGACACTCACTCATCACCACTTTGCACTCTGCTTGGATTAAGTTCTTGGTGGGGGGGGAGTGGGGACTTACACTAAACATTATTCCCTTTATCTGTACTCTGTTGTACGGCTTGATTGTAATTGTGTAACGTATTTCCACTAACTGGTTAGCACGCAACAAAAGCTTTTAACTGTACCTTGATACATGTGACAATATGCTAAAGTCAAATTCAAAAACTCGGTTGAAGGAGGTGATGGTACACTACCTTTGCAAAAAGGAAGAGCCCTGTTCCAGATCGGCTTTCCTTCCTTCCCGATGGCACACATGACTGTAGCCAAATTCGCCAATTGATAGCCGTCATCGCAATGGTAGGTAATAGTTGATCCGAGCTTGAAGTCCAGGCCAATCCGCGTGCCATTCATTATGTTGCCGGGGTCAAAGCAAGCTTCCCGTGGTTTCTCTGTAACAAAAGACAATAAAGTCAAGCAAAGCAAAAGAGAGCAGTGGGGGGACAAGCTTATAATGAAAAAGCAGATAAGCTCTGGTGTGAATTCTGGCTGGTGAAACTTTCGGAACGATTACAAAATGATTACGCAAGTGCTGAAAACCATTCCCTCGGTGACATTTTACATTGTTGCAACAAGACCCCATGTGGAGCTACTTGGCATGCAGTGGCCTTATCCCAACAGACTTGTATCGGGAACAGAAAGCCTGACTGCTGAGAGGAGGCTGGAGGGAGACGACTGCAGAAGGTACCTCTCGGGGAACAAGGACCAAAGAGAACCGTGTAAGGATAGGGACGACAGTTTGCTGGGCAACTGGAATGGAGGTACAGGCTGCAATGGGCCTTTGAGGCTAGCTGCAGCTGGAACTATAAAATGGCGCCGAAATGCCACCTCTTGCATATGGACTCAGTGGGCTGCTCTGTACATTCTGTTCTAACCAGGACGTTGTGCTTTTGTATGGCGATAGTCTTGTGAGCTGTTTGCTGTATTTCATTGTACCTTGGTACATTTGATAATGAAGAAACTGTTGAATCATTGAGCAGAATTGTGCTTGAATTGGCAACCAGTAAAAGATAACAGGCCTTTGCAAATTTCACTGCGACTGGCCTGTTCTGATAAAAAGGTCATCAATCTCTAAGGATAACTCTGGTTCATCTCTCCTCATAAATTCTCCCAGACATGTCGAGTATCCAAGGATTCTATTTTCATGCAGGTTTCCAGAATCTGCAAAGTTTTGAATCTCAGCTCCAGCACTTTATTGGAATCCAAACTTAATTTTAACAGGTATTTAACTGGAGGCAAGGATATCACACTTTAGCGATGTAAGTCAGCACATTTATTTTTACCACAGAAACTTTTGAGATATTTTACCTTTTTACTCTGGTGAATTCTTTCTATATCACTATTAATTAAAATCTAGTTAAAATGCAGGGATACCTGACAACGACACCTTTTATCATTAGAACTATTGCTGAACTATTATTGTTTCTGTTTTTTTTAAATAATATATACTGAACTTTTTTGCTGTTTATTATGGTGTTTAAGAGTATTAGGTTTACACATCAGTTGTCTTGCTGCATGTAAGGATGGCACGGTGGCGCAGCAGTCGAGTTTCTGCCTTACAGCACCAGAGATTGATCAGTGCTGGCTGTACTGAGTTTGTGCATTCTCCCTGTGACCACGCGGGTTTTCTCTGGGTGTTCTCACATATTCCAAAGGCCTGCAGGTTTGTAGGTTAATTGGCTTCAGCAAACAATCCTTAGTGTGTCGGATAGAACTAGTTAACGCAGACTTGGTGAGCTGCATTGGCTTAGGTAAACCACTCAGGAACAAAACAAGTTCCTCCTGGAATTTTCCTGGACTTGCACGATAGTCTCATATACTTAACTATTCAGTTTCAGTAAAAGTATTAGAAAGGCAATGTGAAGAAAACACAAATCCATAAAAGATCAATCAGTAAATGTATTAATATAAAATGTATGCATATCTCCAGTTTCTTTCCATTGGAAACACACCAGTAGATTAAATGTGTATTTTTAATGTCCGTTTTCAATTTTAATTTCCAGCATTTACTATTTTTCCTTTTCATGGATGCAAAAGGTAATTTGCTGCAAAATTAAAAACCCAAATTAGAGTTCAAATATTACTCATGAATAACATAAACTATATTCATAAATACATTATGGAGACCAGAGGTTAGTTTTTCCACATAAAGGGATATGTGAAATGGACCAGCCATAGTAAGTGGTAGAGATGGCTAGAATCACAACTTAAAAAGATATTTGGATAGGTAGATAGACACAAAATGCTGGAGTAACTCAGCGGTCAGGCAGCATCTCTGGATAGGAGGAATGGGTGACGTTTCGATTCGAGACTCTTCTTCAGACTGAAGATGAGTGTTGACGTAAAACGTCACCCATTCACCCAGCCTCAATGTTGAGGCTCAAAAAGGCGCTGGTAAGGTCACATTTGGAATATTGTGAGCAATTTTGGGCACCATATCTGTGGAAGGATGTGCTGGCTCTAGAGAGTGCCCAGAGGAGGTTTACAAGAACAATCCCAGGAATGAGTAGGTTAACAATAGACAATAGGTGCCATAGTACCTATTTGGCCCTTCGAGCCAGCACCACCATTCAATGTGATCATGGCTGATCATCCCCAATCAGTACCCCGTTCTTGCCTTCTCCCCATATCCCCTGACTCCGCTATCTTTAAGAGCCCTATCTAGCTCCCTCTTGAAAGTATCCAGAGAACTGGCCTCCACCGCCCTCTGAGGCAGAGAATTCTACAGACTCACAACTCTCTGTGTGAAAAAGTGTTTCCTCATCTCCGTTCTAAATGGCTTACCCCTTATTCTTAAACTACGGCCCCTGGTTCTGGACTCCTCCAACATCGGGCACATGTTTTCTGCCACTAGTGTGTCCAAAACCTTAATAATCTTATATGTTTCAATAAGTTGATTCCCTCTCATCCTTCTAAATTCCCGAGTGTACAAGCCCAGCCACTCCATTCTCTCAGCATATGACAGTCCCGCCACCCCGGGAATCAACCTTGTAAACCTACGCTGCACTCCCTCAATAGCAAGAATGTCCTTCTTCAAATTAGGGGACCAAAACTACACACAATACTCCAGGTGTGGTCTCACTAGTGCCCTGTATAACTGCAGAATGACCTCTTTGCTCCTATACTCAACTCCTCTTGTTATGAAGGCCAACATGTCATTCGCTTTCTTTGCTGCCTTCTGTAGCTGCAAGCTTACTTTCATAGACTGATAAACAAGGACCCCCTAGATCCCGTTGTACTTCCGCTTTCCCCAACTTGACACCATTTAAATAATAATCTGCCTTGTTTTTGCTACCAAAGTGGATAACCCCACATTTATCCACATTAAATTGGATCTGCCATGCATCAGCCCACTCACCCAACCTGTCCAAGTCACCCTGCATTCTCATAGCATCCTCCTCACAGTTCACACTGCCACCCAGCTTTGTGTCATCTGTAAATTTGCTAATGTTACTTTGAATCCCTTCATCTAAATCATTGATGTATATTGTATATTGTATATTGTAAATAGCTGCGGTCCCAGCACCGAGCCTTGCGGTACCCCAGTCACTGCCTGCCATTCTGAAAGGGACCCGTTAATCCCTACTCTTTGTTTCCTGTCTGCCCACCAATTTTCTATTCATGTCAGCACTCTACCCCCAATACCATGTGCTATAATTATACCCACTCATCTCCTATGTGGGACCTTATCAAATGCTTTCTGAAGGTCCAGGTACACTACATCCACTGGCTCTCCCATGTCCAATTTCCTAGTTACATCCTCAAAAAATTCAGAAGATTAGTCAAGCACGATTTCCCATTCGTAAATACATGCTGCCTCGGACTGAACCTATGTTGAGCGTTTTTCGGCACTGGGTCTGTACTCGTTGGAGTTTAGAAGAATGAGGGGGGACTTCATTGAAACATACAGAATAGTGAAAGGCTTGGATATAGTGGGTGTGGAAAGGATGCTTCCACTAGTGAAAGAGTCTAGGGCGAGAAGTAATAGCCTCAGAATTAAAGGACATTATTTAAGGAAGGAGATGAGGAGAAATGTTTTTAGTCAGCGGGTGGTGAATCTGTGGAGTTCTTTGCCACAGAAGGCTGTGGAGGCCAAGTCAGTGGATATTTTTAAGGCAGAGATAGATTCTTGATTAGTACGGGTGTCAGAGGTTATGCGGAGAAGGCAGGAGAATGGGGTTAGGAGGGAGAGATAGATCAGGCATGATTGAATGGGGGAGTAGACTTGATGGGCCGAATCCCACTCCTATTCCTTGTGACGTTATGTCATGCTGAGTTACTCCAGCAATTTGCATCTAGGGTATAAACTAGCACCTGTAGTCACTTGTTATTACATTAGGACACTGGTTTGTTCATTTCGAGAAGAATTGATTTTTGTGCTGGGGTCATGTTAAAACTTTGGCACTTTGACATTTCACATATGGGACACAAAACATGCATTCTCAAAGCTAACATTTATATCTTCAGATAATGTGAAAGAATTCCACTCAGAAGTGTTTCTGAAGATGTAGAATGTAAAAAATCTCAAGATACAACATTCTTTCGTTGCCTATGGGATTTTGTAATCATAATGTTGTGATTTAGAAATTTAAAGACTGCCTTTCAGCAACACTTCCTTACAGTTGCAGTGCCCAACCATATATCGTCAGACCCTGAGTAAAGTGACACTGATGTAGAAAATTCTGAAAATGATAAGAGTAATTTGTATAATCAAGAGCTTATGTACTGGGAAAGCACCATGGGGAAAAAATGCCAACATAATGAAGAGGATGTTAGGAAAAGCGATAAATAGATTAATCAAGTGTAAATTCCACATGTAACAGGAAATAGGGGAGTCCATTATTGCAACCATTTGTTAGGGAAATAGAGGAATTGTTTCAAAATGACAGAAAACAGGAGATAGACACAAAGTGTTGGAGTAACTCAGCGGATCAGGCAGCATCTCTGGAAAAAAGAAATAGGTGATGTTTCGGGTCAAGACCCTTCTTCAGTGAGTCAAGGGAAAAGGAAATGAGAGACATAGTGATATAGAACAAATGAATGAAAGATGTGCAAATAAGTAATGATGATAAAGGAAACAGGCCTTTGTTAGCTGTGGGCAAAGTGAAAAAGAGTTACAGACCACAAGACTCAACAAGATGACTTTGAAGCTGGTACACCGACTTGGGTGGGGGAGGGACGGGGACAAAGGTGATGTAAGGGTTGCTTGAAGTGAGAGAAATCAATATTCATAACACTGGGTTGTAAGCTGAAACAGGAAATTGAACATGGCCAATGGTGAATTGGGCATAGAATTTGCACCCATTTGTTAGGTGAATGGAGGAATTGTTTTCCAATGACAAGGAACTGAAGGTTAAATGTCGATCAATGGTGAATTATTTCATAATTGCAAAATTCGCCATTGTGTCGTGAGAATATCAAAATGCTGCATGCACTGTGAATCTCTAAAGCACTCTGGGTTCTCTCAGAGTGTTTCACAGAGAGCACTGTTAAGGCCTTGAATAAATAGATTTGTTTGGGAAACTAACCACTGTGCTACATATATTGTTTATGTCTGTTCCCATCCGAGCCATAACTAAGAGGGTAACTGGGTCCCAAAAGAAGCCAAATTCAGGGTACAGGTTAAACACAAAACTCTCTCCAACAGATACCTTTGTACTCAATGGCAAACCCCGCCATGCTGACGGAAGCGTCGCTCCGGAATGCCAGGAAAAGGCTGTTGCTGCTACTTTCTATCCTTTCCGGTGACTGCGATCCTTGGAAGCTGCCAATTAGTGGGCTGTTGGAATCCTCCCCTTCATAGATATGAAGAAAGTCATAGCTTGGTTCCATCTGGAAACTAAAACAACAACACAGATGATCAGAAGTTGAGGCAGGTCCGAGGGCAACATTTAAAATACATCTGGACAGGTACATGGATAGGAAAGATTGAACTGGTTTAGTTTAGTGTCATGTGTACCGAGCGAGGTACAGTGAAAAGCTTTGGTTGTGTGCTAACCAGCCAGTGAAAAGACAATACATGATTACAATTAAGCTGTCCACAGTGTACAGATACATGATAAAGGGAATAATGTTTCTGTTGGAGTAGAGGTTTAAAAGAGTAGAGAGATTGTAATGAATGGTTGTATATCCACTTATGGAACCAGCATGCAAATAGATGCCTGGATTTGACTCTGTCTTGTACATCTGCATAATGAAGTTACATCTGCATGGTGTCTTTAGAATCAACCATTTAAGTTCTTTACACAGAATAAGGGGCTGGCTGTTGACTTGGAAGCATGAGAAGATTCGGCATGTTGCTGGATATTCTATTCAACCTCTGTACAATGGATGCATCATGTCAGCATCGTCACCATCTTCAATTTGACTTGAATGGTTATGGGCCAGCCGCCTGCTTATGGGACGAACTTGCATGGGGCATCTTGGTCAACATGGAAGAGTTGTGCTGAAGGTCTGTTCCCGTGCTGCACGACTCCAAAACCGTGCAAGGCAAAAGCGTTACCCACACCAAGCATGGATGAAAAGCAACGAACATACAGTTTACCATTCAGTTACATTGTTCTTAAGTTCACAATTCATAGCAGCAGAATTAAGCCTTTCGACCCATCGAGGAATCGACAACCAGCGGACATAGGTTTAAGGAGAAGTGGGAAAGATTTGATAGAAATCTGAGGGGTGACTTTTTATTTAAATTTAAAAAGTGTGGTGGGTGTGTGGAACAAATTGCCGGAGGAGGTAGTTGAGGCAAGGACTATTCCAATGTTTAAGAAACATTTCGACAGGCACATGGATAGGACAGGTTTAGAGGGCTATGGGCCAAACACAGGCATGTGGAACTAGTGTAGATGCGGCATTGGTTGGTGTGGCCAAGTTGGGCCACTGGGCCGGTTTCCACTCTGTATGACTATGAGGATAACTCTGCCATTCAATCATAGCTGATCTATCTTTCCCTCTGAACCGCATACTCCTGCCTTCTCCCCGTAATCTTTGACAACTTTACTAATCAAGAACATGGTAATCTCCGCTTTAAAAATATCCGTGTATTTGGCCTCCGCCACCGTCACTGGCAATGAATTCCACAGATTCACCACCCTGACTGAACTGCGCAACACTTTGCTGAAAATGAAGCTTTTCTGGAAACGTACCTTTTAAAGATTAGTGCCACAACGTAGTCTGGACTGACTTTAATTCTCCAGTCACATTCTTTGCCATGAGGGTAAGGCTGAGGGTAGTTGGGCGACAAAATCACACCAGCAGGGCCGGTCACGTTTCCTCCACAGGCAGCTGTCACAACAAGAGAAACAAAATGTGAGAAGAAAAATAATCAAACCGGCTTTGCACTTACACAAAAGAAAGACAACATGGGGTAAATGATGATGGACACAAGATGCTGGAGTAACTCAGTGGGTCAGGCAGCATCTCTGGAGAGAAGAGATAGGCGATGTTTCGGTCAAATCCCTTCAGAAGCCTGAAGAGGGGTTTCGACCTGAAATGTCACCCCATGACTGTTCGCCTGAGATGTCGCCTGACTCGCTGAGTTACCACAGTACTTTGTATCTATCTCTGGTGAAAACCAGCATCTGCAATTTCTTCCTACACATATGGTGAATGAAGTGTGGCTTGTTTACTTTCAGAGGATGGCTGATGATTCACTGCACAAGACTGATTGGAAAGGCTCTTAGTGCCGCATCTCTGACAAAAGGGCGGCACGTGGGCACAGCGGTAGAGACCCGAGTTCTATTCTGACTTCGGGTGCTGTCTGTACGGAGTTTGTACGTTCTCCCCGTGGCCGCGTTGGTTTTCTCCGAGACCTTCAGTTTCCTCCCACATTCCAAGGACGTGCAGGTTTGTAGGTTAATTGGCTTAGTGTATGTGTAAATTGTCCCGAGTCTGTGTAGGATAGTGTTAATGTGTGGGGATCACTGCTGGTGCAGACAGTGGGCCGGAAGGCCTGTTTCCGTGCTATCTCTAAAATAAACTATACTTGATAGAGGATAATAAATTACCTTCGAGCTTTATTCAAGTCAGCTGGTTCTTGGTTTTCTCTTGCACTTTAATGTTGCAAAAAGGATAATTATTTGGACGCCCCACTGCAATCCATATTTTAACACTATCTCCTCACTTACAGGGGAATCTGGGCACCAAAGTAATTATAGTTCACCTGTGCTGGCAAAAGATGCCTGGTGGTGGTACGCCAGCTACCTTTGTAACCGAATGAATCTCAGCTGATGCCAAGGCACATAATGGGCATCCCTTAACAGGACGCGGAGGCCCCAGCATGCACAACCCATCTCACCTGGCCGCGCACACCAAAATCTAATCAACAACAAAAGTCTACTTGCCAACTAGGCAGGTTTCTAAGCTTTGTTTGGCTGGATATTCCTGGGGCACCCATAGTCAGGATGAAACATAGGTTTCTGGCGCTGCATTACTGTGCTGCCCTTTAATTTTACACCAATAAATAAATACTCTGTCAAATGTGCAGGTTATTTACTGAATACACCAATGCCCAAACAATTCAAAAATAATGTTCCCCATCCAAAGGTAAAGAAAGTATACCGAGCAGTTTTATATACTAAATTGAGAATCTCTAATTTAAAATCCAGCTCTGTAGAAAAAAAAAAACTTGGATCATTTTAATTGATCCAAGCAGAATTAGACCTTTCAGCCCATACACGAATACTCCGCCATTCAATCAGTCTGCATGAGACAATTTGATGAAAAATTATGAAGACTTTTTTTTTTTACCAGATTCTATTGAAACTAATCAAACATTTTCAACCAAAAGTTAATCTCGTGTCTCAGCAGGTATCAAAAGTGAGAATTCCCAAGTCCTTTAATTGCTGTGCACTTTCAACCAAGCCATTTGCAAATCATTATAGCCATCGATGTACATTTTGGGCATTCTGCCAACAATAGCCATTGCAATTTAAAATGCTAAACTGAATCTAATAGCAAAAATACATCTTGCGCTTTGGACAAGTTTCCAATCATATCTCTGGGTTTAAGTTCAGCTTCTTCAAACTTTTTTTAATTGAAATTCATTAACAGTACAACTCCAAACCATCTGCTGCTTTTGAAGTAGCAGCACAAATTTTAAAATATTGTCTAATTTTATAACATGCTGGCAGAATCGAAACTATCAATTTCCATCTGAAGAGTCTATCTTGCCAGTCTTCTTGTGGTTTTGAAACACAGACATCTTTCAATCTAATTTTGCTGAAAGTTTAATTAAAATCATGGCAGCTGATGTTCACCGTTTTACAATAGTTTGCTGTGAAAATGATTGCTGAAGGAAGAGATGCAGGAAGTTGGCAAAAATCTAGCAGAGGAATTTTTGTATCCTCGAGAGTTAATGCATTGACTGATATGATATATGGTAATAAGTGATAGGAGCAGAATTAGACCTTTCGGTCCCTCAAGCCTACTCGCCATTCAATCATGGCTGATATATCTATTCCTCCTAACCCCATTCTCCTGCCTCATCCCCATAACCCCTAGCACCTGTACTAATCAGGTAGCTATCTATCTCTGTTTTAAAAATATCCTTTGATGGCCTCCCCAGCTTCCTTTGGCAAAGAATTCCACAGATTCACCACCCTCTGACTGAAGAAATTCCCTCTCATCTCCATCCTGAGGCTATGACCTCTAGTCCTAGACTCTTCCATGTAGAAACATCCACCCCACATCCACTCGATCCAGACCTTTCACTATTCGGTACGTTGCAAAGAGATCAAACGATGGATACATCCTTTCAAAATATCCAGATAAGATAACTATGCAGCATAATAATTGAGAAAAGGAAAAAATGAATATTACAATTCAGCGCAGCATCTTGAATTAAGAAGGGTCAAGAGTACCCGAGAAATCATGCTCTTGTGCATGTTTGTCTTATATCCTGCTTCATATCGATGGGGCATTATTATCACAAATTATCTGTTGGAAAATTAATTACGATGGGTGCAATGGCATGGTGCCTAAATATATAATGGAAAATTACATTAGTGACCTCTCGCTTTCTCTCCTGCATGACCCGCCCGGAGCTGACCACTGGGGCTGAGAGGCTGCATCTGCCGCCGTACCCCACAAGCTGCTGCCGTTGCTCCCCCTCCAGCTGCTGCCGTTGCGCCCCCTCCAGCTGCTGACCACCGGAGCCAAGAGGCTGCATCTGCCGCCGCTCCCCCACCAGAGTCAGCCCCCCTGTCCCAGCATCACCAGCACCACCGTCCATCAACCACCGGCCGTCAGCTACCAGACACTCCGCTGGCTGCTCACGTCCTAGCCTCTCGAACAAGCGGGCCTATCTGGGGCAGTTGCTCAAAGACATACTTCTGCTCCCCACCGGCGCGGACCCCGGTAGAAGCTCCATCCCTTTTCGATCTCTGCGATGACGTTCTACCTGTAAATTTACGAGTCTGGCTGTCGCGTTTTGTCAGCCTGCTCGTGTTCCTGCCTCCGGTTCTGGGGGGGTCCTGTGGCGGCATCTGTTGGTTGGGCCACTGGCTACACGAACCCTCAGCAGTCGGGGGTAGGATCACGTGACTGGGCAATGGCAAGGAGGAGTTGTCTCTGGGTATAGGGGTGTGTCCTAGTATATGTAACGAGCCCTGAGACAACCCTCTTTCTCTCTCTCTGACTTCGACCTGACCAGCTCTTTTCTCTTTGGGTGAGTGTCCTTCCATCTCAGCAAGAGCTCAACTTGAGCCGCAGCAACAACAACTTTGTGATAGAGGACCAACGTGCATGTATAATGAATCTATTGTGCGTGAATAAAGTAACCCGTTTATTCGCCACGTTTGGTGCCTCTACAAAACAGTATTTTTCCATTAACATTGCCGCCATAGTTTTACCAAAATCTGCGAGTTAAAATCAGGTGACATGCATTTCTCTAAAACCCTAAATATTTCTCCAAGAACATGATAGCAATTTGCAAACAATAGACAAGTTACACAGTTCATAATGGCAAATGTGTTCTCTGAACTTGTTCTGATCTTTCCTAATTTCAATCTATTAAAATTCCCCTCTTGCTCATTAAGCTCTCCAGCCTTCCCTTCCATGCAGCCATGCTATTTTGCTTCACCACGGTAGCTTTTAACACATATTTACTATTTTTCTTCCTTTCCCGGATTCTTTATTGGATTTCAGGATGACCATGCTGATGGAGTCCACGCCGACAAGTGATCACCCCGTACACTAGCACTATCCTACACACTAGGGACAATTTACAATTTTTACCAAAGCCAAATTAAACTTTATACGGTGTGTACAGCAGCAGAGTTGCTACCTTACAGTGCTTGCAGCGCCAGAGACCCGGGTTCGATCCTGACCATGGGTTCTGTCTATACGGAGTTTGTACGTTTACCCTGTGACCTGCGTGGGTTTTCTCAGAGATCTTCGGTTTTCTCCCACATTCCAAAGACATACAGGTTTGTAGGTTAATTGGCTTGGTATAAGTGTTAATTGTCCTGAGTTGTGTGTGTGGGGTAGTGTTAATGTGTGGGGATCGCTGATCGGAGGGATGAAGGACCTGTTCTGTGCTGTATCTCCAAACTAAACTACAAACCTGCACATCTTCAGAATGTGGGAGGAAACCTGAGCACCCAGAGAAAACTCAGAAGCACTCATAGTCAGGATCAAACCCAGGTCTCTGGTGTAGTAAGGCAGAAACTCCACTGCGTGCCACCGTGCCGTGGCTACTGTGGTGTGAAAATCATCAGCACTGCATGCAACCTCCATTGGGAAAGAAGTAGGAAGGATGTCATTATGCTGGAAAGAGTGCAGAGGAGCTGTACCAGCGTTTGTGGTATAAGGAAGGATTTGTACTGAAGGATTTGAGGTATAAGGAAGGATTTGTTCCACTACCCTGAAACATAGGTGGCTGAGGAGTGATCACATAAAAGTATACAGAATCATAAGAGGCTAGATAAGATCATTGTTCATTTCTGGGGTGGAGTCCAGAAATAGATGGCATAGCTTTACGAGAGAGGGGAAGATTAAAGATGGATCTTTGAGGACATTTCTTCAGGCAGAGCTTGGTGGGTATGCGGGATGAACTACCAGAGGAAGCTGTGAAGGTGGGTACAATGGTGATGTTCAAAATACACTTACAGGTACATGTATTAGATAGGGGTCGGCACAGTGGCGCAGCGGTAGAGTTGCTGCTTCACAGCGCCGGAGACCCGGGTCCGATCCCGACTACGGGTGCTGTCGGTACGGAGTTTGCACATTCTCCCTGTGACCGCGTGGGTTTTCTCCGGCTGCTCTGGTTTCCTCCCACACTCCAAAGAACTACAGGTTTGTAGGTTATTTGGCTTTTGTAAAAATTGTAAATAATCCCTAGTGTGTAGGATAGTGTATGAGGTGATCATGGGTCAGTGCGGACCTGGTGGGTCGAAGGACCTGTATCCATGCTGCATGTCTAAAATAAAAAAATTAAACTATAAAGGATGCGGGATGTTAGCCAGAGGCAGATGCGATTGATCAGATTTAGCTTGTTGAGTTGGGCTGAAAGGTATGTTGCTGTCTGGTATAACCGTGTGACTAGATCCTGTATTCACACAGGATTATGCCTGCAAGTTGCCACAACACTGCTTCTCAGTATATTTTGGCCCATTTTCACTAGTGTGAGCGGACACTGGTGTGGCATGCTTAGAACACAAAATACAGGTGAAATACAGATGCAAAGCAATGCAGAATTTATTGGAGAATATTGCAGTCTGGAGCATTCTGTGTTTTCATTCCTTAAGACTAGTAAATTTAAGTGAGTTGGAAGGAACTGCAGATGCTGGTTCTAGACCAAAGAGAGGCACAAAATGCTGGAGTAACTTACCGGGTCAGGCAGCATCTCTGGAGAAAAGGAATAGGTGACATTTCAAGTTGAAACCCTTCTTCAGAGTCTTCTGTAGAAGAGGAAAAAACCCAGTCTGCACAAGGGTGTCGATCCGACAAGTTACTTCAGCATTTTGTGTCTATTTTTAGCAAATTGAAGTTTGTCCTTGCTATGGTTAACATTTGGTTTATTAGATTTATAACTGCAGGCAAATTGAAACTCTCAGCCAAGATCTGCAGTAACTTTGGACAAAACAATATCAAAGACACAAGTTCTAATCAGCTCCTCTCTTTGATCACTCTTCTGAATCCAAATTGTGCTGTCTCTTACATCAAAGAGATTTCACAGATCAAAATGTGATTTTCAGAGAGAAATCTGTAGAACAAACAAATATAAATGCAAATACTCTTTACTAATCCTACCTTTGTGCATATATGTATAAGTTTGGGTTTAACGTGTTCAAAATATTTTATAGATTTGAGGGAACAACTATGAACTCAGATTAGGAGTTGTCTTTATAATCTAGTTTTCTAAATTGTTGACGTAAGAAAATATTTTTTATGCTTTTTTTGGCAGACTTGCAAATAATAAGATTAATGTTACATTGCACGGCATCTTAGGTGCTGTGGCAATTGTAATATTTTTTGCTGTGTGGGGAACTTTACCAATATTTATTTGGCCCCACAGAAAGCCAATTGCTCTTATGACACAATGTTGAAAATACATTGATTGTGTGCATAAAATCATGAGAGGAATAGATGGGGTAGATGCACATAGTCTCTTGCCCAGAGTAGGTGAAACAATAAAAACCGACATAGGTGTAAGAAGGAACTGCAGAAGAAGGGTCTCGACCCAAAACATCACCCAGTCCTTCTCTCCAGAGATGGTGTCTGTCCCACTGAGTTACTCCAACTTATGGTGTATATCTTCGGTTGAAACCAGACATAGGTTTAAGATGAGCAGGGAAAGATTCCATAGGGTCAGCAAGGATAACATTTTCACACAATGTTCGTTAGAGATGCTGCCTGACCCGTTGCGTTAGTTCAGCACTGTGTGGCCCATTTTATTCTTCTCAGGTTCTCATCAGCTTCCCCCAGATTCTCCTGCACACTGCGAGCAGTTTACAGTGACCAATTAACCTACCAAGTTGTACACCTGAAATGTGGGAGGCAACAATCGGCATCACAGGGAGGACGTGATGAACTTTGGCCTTTGAGAGCAAGTCTCTATTAAAGATGTACGCATGGACTAGCACAGATATGCAGCGGTAGAGCTGCTGCCTTACAGTACCACAGACCCGGGTTCAATCCTAACTAGGGGTTCTGTCTGCATAGAGGTTGCTCGTTCTCCCTGTGACTGTGTGGGTTTCCACCTACACTCCAAAGATGCGAGTGTTTGTAGGTGAATTAACACTCTGTAAATTGCCCCTGGTTGTTGGGAGTGTACGCAAAAGTGGAGTGACATACTATGAATGGGTGGCTGATGGTGATTGCGGACTCAGTCAGCTGAGGAGCCTGTTTCCACGCTGTATCTCTGGTGGTCAAACATAACGTTTGAAATCATCCAGGAATAAATAAATAATCTGTTTTGCCAAATGATTTTAAAATTTTGTTCCTGCAACATTGCAGATTTTGTGTTGCCAGCTTATATTGTACAAGCTCACTGCATCCGTCCACTACTGCAGTTCACTTTAGACTTTACAGCGTGGAAACAGGCCCTTCAGCCCACCGAGTCTGTGCTGACTAATGATCACCCCCCTACACTGGCACTTCATGGGACTATTTACAATTTACAGAGGCCAATTAACCTACAAACCTGCACGTCTTCGTAATGTGGGAGGAAACCGGAGCAGCCGGAGAAAACCCAGTCACAAATTCCATACAGACAGCATCCGTACTCAGGATCGAACCTGGATCTCTGGCGTTGGAAGGCAGTAGCTCTACGCTGCGCCACAGTGCCGCCATAGAGCGCGCATTCACTTCCATTGATCCAATAATCCATCTCGCTGGGCTGTTTCTTTCAACCAGTCTTCGATAAGTAAATATGAAATATTAATGGAGTACCTGTACATGTCGGAGGGTCAGGTTGCCAGAAGAATCGATTGTCCAGCTGCACACACATAATCTTCGCCATCCCTTGCAGCTGATAACCTGGATCACACTCGAAAGTCACAGTATCCCCAGGCTCTCTGCTGTCTCCGCTCCTTGTGCCATTCTGAGGAACTCCAGGATCATTACAGGTGGTCGCTGTTGAAGCTGCAAAAAAATAAAAGAAATAATTATATATCTATATTATATATATATATGCACACAAAAGGAGCCAATATTACCTTGCTATCTCTACTCCTGTCTGTTCCAGTATTCTCACCTGCTGGGAAGCCTTAAACCACAGGACACAATCCAGAAATCAGTGCAAGCTCGTTCCAGATGGGTCAGGGAACACCAATACACACAGCAGGTGACAAAAACTCAAAGTCTCCTTCAGAGGTGACAATTGATTAAGCTACAATCGACAATTCTCTGCACCAAATACAACTCCAGTTCCTGTAAGGTTGTGCCTGAAATAGTCTTCTTAATTAGACCCACCAGGTGGAGCAAATATTGGAAAATCAAGAGGATTGGAGCACTCTGCTTTTTTTCTGCTTGGGTAAATTGTATTGGAAGGTCTATTGGCTGGATAGCTTTACTGACATCTGTTAAAGTCTGCTCAGTACATCTTGTGCTCCAGTGCACCTCTCCTTCCTTTGTGATAATCAATTTCATTTCATCTCAATCTTCCTCCCTCCCCCAAGCTGTTCACATTTTGATAATACTTTATTTTTTCAATCCGATTACTCCAAAACTATTAAAGTTGGCCCAAAGTTCCACTCATGCCAACACTTCACAGGAAACATTTAGAAACATGCTATAAAAGATTGTCAGTCATATTAATAATAAATCTAAACTTAAACTAGGAACTGCAAAGGCTTGTTTAAGAAACCAGAGGCTGGTTATAAAAAAGGCACAAAGCCAATGCAAAGGCTGGTTTACAAAAAAAGACACAAAATGCTGGAGTAATTCAACAAGTCAAACAGCATCTCTGGAGAACATGGATAGCTGACGTTTTGGGCCGGGACTCTTCTAAACTTATACCTATCAAACGTTGTTAATTTTTTTACTTTAAGATGTTGGGATAAATATGAAATACTATCTTCAGAATAAATCACATTTAGTTTAGTTTAGTTTAGTTTATTGTCACGTGTACCAAGGTATGGTGAAAAGCTTTCTTGGTGCATGCTGTTCAGACTGAACATGATGACAATCAAGCCATCCAGTGTACAGATACAGGGATAAAGAGAATAACGTTTAGTGCATGATAAAGTCCAGTGAAGTCCAATTAAAGATCGTCCGAGGGTTTATTGATTGATTATCACAATGAGGTAGATGAGAGGTCAGGATCGCTCTTTAATTGGTGCTAGGATGGTTTAGTTGCTGTTAACAGCCAGGAAGAAACTGTCCCTGAATCTGGAGGTGTGCATTTTCACACTTCTGTACCTCTTGCCTGATGGGAGAGGAGAGGAGGAGGTGACCTGGGTGAGACTGGTCCATGTCTCCTTGATGCCATTTAAACAATTCAATGCATTTATTGTAATACAAATAGAGAAATTAATTATTTTTGAAATCACATTTTATATTGATAAATAATTTCTGCAATAATATACTGTCATGTGGATTTATTTATCTTTCAGCTATCCACCTCAGCCTATCATTGCTATCATTGCATACAAAGGGGGTGTCAAAGAGTCACACGGTGTGAAAATGGCCAATTTAATAAATTAATTTTTGACTCTGAATGAAAGGCAAAACTATTCATAAACCACAGTGTTATTGGAGCTGTTCGACATTATTAGAAAGGATTTAATAACTTGTTTGTCCTGCATAGAGTCTGCACAAATATGTTTTGTAATCATAGAAACAAAAAGTGCGGAAACAGGCCCTTTGGCTCAATTTGCTCACACTGACCAACATATCCCATCTGCACCAGTCCCACCTGCCTATATTTGGCCCATATCCCCCTAAACTTATCATATCCATGTACTTGTCCAAATGTTTCTTAAACGTTGTGATAGTACTTGCCTCAACCACCTCCTCCGGCAGCTCGTTCCATGCACCCAACCTTTGTGCAAAGAAATTCCGCTTCAGGCTCCCATTAAATCTTTCCTCTCAAATCTTAATCAGATGTCCTCTGGGGTCTCGATTCCCCTACTCTGGGCAATTACTCTTCATCCTCCTGCACTCTAAGAAAAAGAGTCCTAGTCTGCTCAACCTCATCCTATAGCTCAGGCCCCAGAGTCCTGGAAACATCCTCATTTTTTTAAGGCACCCTTTCCACCTTTCCAATATGTTTCCCGTAACATGGTGACCAAAATTGAACCCAATATAATAAATGTGGCCTCACATTGTTTTATACAATTGTAACATGACCTTCCAATTTCCGTACTCAATACTCTGACTGACGAAGGCCAATGTGCTGAAAGCCTTTTTGACCACTCTATCCACCTGCGATGTCATTTCCAAGGAACTACGTACCTGCTCTCCGTCAACCATTTCCATAAATTCCATCAACCATTCCTCAACCCACCTGCCCAAGATCAAGATCCTGCTGCAATCTTTTGACAACCATCTTCACTATCTACAATACCATTCACTTTAATGTCCCAATTTTTGTAAACCAACATCCAGCAGTTTTTTTTTTGTTTCTAGATTATTTATTTTAATAATTCCACTTTGGGCTCTTTGACTTCATGTGATTCAAATTACTGGTCTTGGGCAATTCACAAAGGAAATGAAATAACAAGGGCCACTTTAAGTCATAATGTCATGTGATAGGAGTAGAATTAGGCCATTTGGCCCATCAATCGAGTAGACTTGATGGGCTGAATGGCCTAATTCTAGTCCTATCACATGACATTATGACTTAAGTGGCCCTTGTTATTCAATCACGGCTGATCTATCTCTCCCTCCTTACCCCATTTTCCTGCCTTCTCCCCATAACCTCTGACACCTGTACTAATCAAGAATCTATCTATATCTACCTTAAAAATACCCACTGACTTGGCCTCCACTGCCTTCTGTAGCAAAGAATTCCACAAATTCACCACCCTCTGACAAAATAAAAATTTCCCCATTTCCTTCCTAAAACAACGTCCTTTAATTCTGAGGCTATGACCTGCAGTCCAAGATGCTCCAACTAGTGGAAACATCCTATCCACATCCACTCTATCCAAGCCTTTCATTATTCTGTATGTTTCAGTGAGGTCCCCCCTCATTCTTCTAAAGTCCAGTGAGTACGGGACCAGTACCAACAAACTTGTCGGTACCTCGGACCCAGTACCGATGAACATAGGTTAACTGACCCATTCTTGGGATCATTCTTGTAAACCTTCTCTGGACCCTCTCCAGAGCCAGCACATCCTTCCTCAGATATGGCGCCCATGTCGTGCTCAGATAAGGTGATTATTCTACTGTAAATATTCAATGAACTATGAACAACGCTTGTAATTAAACATGATTCTTTTACTTGAATTTCACAACAATGATGGAGTGCAGAACACATATCAAATATGATCAATTTATTCCATCAAATTGGCCACCCAATTGTTTTATTCACTGAAGACAAGGTGGGAGATTTTGCTTTTCCCATTTCAAATGCAAGCAACGAAGGTAATAGTGAAGATAGACACAAAGTGCTGGAGTAACTCAGCGGGACAGGCAACAACTCTGGAGAGGAATGGGTGACATTTCGGGCCAAGACCCTTCTTCAAAAGGTAAAAGTGATACCTCCTGCGCTCCCACCCTGAATTGCGTGCCATTGTTAATACACAAATGTCTTCTGCTGTAAATCTGCACCTTCTGCCCCTTCCATCATGAAAGAGTCGGTCTTCAGTTTTCCCATTTATCCTATGAAAGTTGTATTCTACGACTGGGCCTATCTGGAGATTACAAAGAGAACTACGATTGTTCCTTTGGGAATCGGGAACATCCACACAATGTTGGATGCTCCATAAATAATGAGTGTTTTATAAATCACACAGGGTGAGGGCAAATTTTCATCTGTTTAATTTCTGCGATTCGACAACATTGTTAATTTGCCTGTCACCTCAGCAGGCTCTCAAGGATAAACGCAACATTTTAGTTATTGACCTTGGAACATAACTCTGTTCAACAAAGCATCGTAATGCTTTAATGTTTGATCTCTGAACTGTTAGCTGGACTCAATTCTTGCCAGTATTTGGTTATCTTGTTATTATATTTTCCTATTGAATTATGCAGACTAATTTATTTTAAAAGAGTAATGTTGACCAAGCCCGTTTGTTTAAACAGGTCCCAGAGAGATTGCTTCAGGTTTAACATTTTCTCACCCTCAACTACAATTACATTTTTCAGTCAAATTTGTTCACTGTAAAGATCAACATAATAATGTTTATGATCCACGTTTGTTTCAAAGCAAACGCAGACATAAAATGCTGGAGTAACTCAGCGAGTCAGGCAACATTGCTGGAGAAATGGAAGTGTTGACGTTTCGGCTCGAGACCCTTCATCAGGCCCTTTAGAAACGGTGACCAATGCTTTTCCCACCACTCTTATTTACAACAGGCAATTCAAAGTTACATTTTTTCTGTACTGTATAGTCTAAAGTCGTCTGTTCTTATGAACACACATGATTGGTAGACTGATGATGGACTGGAGAATCTCAGCAGGTCAGGCAGCATCTCTGGAGATAAAAGGATAGGTGACGTTTCGGGTCAGGACCCTTCTTCAGACAAAGTAGAGGTGGGAGAGGGGGGGGGCGGACTAGAAAGAGGTGAAGGCCAGAACAAATCAGGGCCGGCAACAGATGACCTCAGGAAGGGTGGAGCCCATAAAGTCCCATTGTTGTCTGAGAAAGAAATGATAACAAAAGGATATAAGGAACAGTGAAACTGTTCCTACATCGACTATGGTGGGGGAAGTGGGGGAGGAGGGAGGGAATGCAGCGGTTACTTGAAATAAGAGAAATCAACGTTCATACCGCAGGGTTGTCAGTTGCCTACATTTTGTTTCAAACTACCTGGCCAAGACACAATCACTTCCACGGAGAAAATAGGAAAGCTGTTCCGTGGTATGAAAATATAGGTGCTCCTTGGTGGACAGGAACTTGACTTGTTTGGAGAAACAAGAAACGCCTGATGCTGGTTTACAAAAAAAACAAACTATTATTTTGATTTCTCGTCATCATCAATTTTCTCTTCTCTCAGATCGTGAGGAGAATGAGGGGTGATCTGGGATGATGAGGGGTGGACTTATAGAAGGGCGGCCATGATGGTGCAGAGTTGCTGCCTTTCAATGCTTGCACCACCAGAGAACCGGGTTCAATCCCGACTACGGGTGCTGTCTGTATGGAGTTTAAACGTTCTCCCCGTGACCGCGTGGGTTTTCTCCAAGATCTTCGGCTTCCTCCCACACTTCAAATACGTACAGGTTTGTAGGTTAATTGGCTTGGTGTGTGTGTAAAATTATCCCTAGTGTGTGTAGGATCGGGTTAATGTGCGGGGATCGCTGGTCAGTGCGGACTCAATGGGCAGAAGGGCCTGTTTCCGCGCTGTATTTGTAAACTAAAAAAGCTAAATAAACGTACAAAATCATGACAAGAAATAATCGGGTAAATGCACAGTCTCTTGCCCAGAGTCGGGGAATCGAGAACCAGTGGACAGAGGTTGAAGGTGAGGGGGAAATATTGAAATAGGAACCTCAGGAGTAACTTTTTTACACAGTGGGCGGTGGGTTTTCAGGTAGATAGTTGAGGCAGGTACTACCGCAATTTTTAAGACAGCTACAAGGATAGGATAGCTTTAGAGGGATATGGGCCAAATGCAGGCAGGTGGGACCAGTTCATGGGCAGGTTGGGCTGATGGGCCTGTTTCCACTGTAGGACTATAAATACCTGCTTCTAGAGATTTTGAGAGGGAAATTTCATTTATTTCCTCATCAGTGCAAAACCTAATATTATTGACTTTAATAAACAGAAACATGGTAAAGCAGTTGTTATGAATGACAGTGAACTATGTAAAATAATTGGTCTAATATTCGAGGTGCACAGGCAGGTAAAGGAGTCTACTGTCAACATATTAGTTCATCTAACCTTATTATCACCCCAAATATGGGGTGAATTGACATTCGGCATTAGATTTATATAAAACTATTTTCATCAAAGTGTCAAAACACAAATGGAACATCAACACCATTATGCCCAACATGTTCATCTCTTGACATCATTACTTATCTGTATCTCCCGGCCTTCCTTACTTCTTTCAACCTACCCTTTTCCAGAAACAAATCGGTCTGAAGAAGGGTCTCAACCCGAAACGCCACCCATTCCTTCTCTCCAGAGATGCTGCCTGACCCGCATGAGTTACACCAGCATTACACCAGTGTGTCTATCTTCTATATTCCATTTAACTGTTGCGTTCAGTCCAATGTAAGAACAAAATGATATATCCAAGTATAAAGGATAAATGATAAATCCAAGCAATTCAATAGATATTATAGTTGAGCAGTAGAGCTACTTCTTTGATTTTCAAAGCAAGATTGTGGGGCCCTTTCATATCTTACAAAACTTGTTACTGAAAATATGATAAATCTCTCTGAATGCTCTTTAGCACATAGTCTGTAATCTATCTGCACAAGAGCAAAGGACACTGCTGATGAAAGCTATTTATATTACTTGGTAAAAAAAATCTGTCAAAAAGGTATTACCTTTTGGAACTCATAAGATTAATGTTGGAAGTGGCAAGGTAGTCAATTCCAAGACCATGTAATCATATCTAGAGGAAACCTAAAATAATTTCATTGAGGTGTTTGCAAAGTTTGTATCAAGATCATTTTCAAGTGATTAAGGTTAATGACACATTACTTTGCCAATTGTGCTTAGTATGTCAGACAACATATTGAAACCTCTAACTTGAAGTATCCCTTGCTTTCCCTCTCTCTCCATTCTTCCCCCATCCGAATTCTCCGACCAGTTTGACTGTCCTCCTGATTACATTTAATCTTTATACTAGACCAGGTGCGGATCCATTGTGCTCGTCCTCCAGGCAATATTCACTGACCCATAGGCTCTAACTGTGCAGGCGCGGCTGACCATTGTGAGGCGAGTCGCGGCAACCCTCCCCCAACTGTGCAGGCGTGGCCGGCAAGAGGGAGCACGACTACAACTTTTTTTAAAGTTCAAAATGGCAATAACTTGTAAAATATAACATAAATGTGAACGCATCTCACTCTCCCTCTTCAGTCCCCTATTCCCCTCCTCCATTATCCTCCCTCTCCCCACCCTCCACTAACCCTCCTCTGCTTCCTCCCCTCACCCCCTCCCCGCCTCCATCTTCCCCCTTCCCGCCTCCATTACCTCACCATCCCTCTTCCTACCCCTATCCTCCTCCATTCACCATCATCCCCAGCACTCCTTCCCCCTCCTCTTCACCCTCCCACTTCTTTCCCTTCTCCTCCCCCACTCCTCCCACACCTCCTCCTTCACCTCTCCCTCCCTCGCCTTTCTCCTACCCTCTGTCATCCCCTCCATAACCCCTCTCCCCAATGAAAATCACAATGCTTTTTTAAATGGAATTCTCAATGAAAATCATGTTTTTTTCTTTATAACCTAAAAACAATGTTAGCTGTTAATGAAAACAGAAGCATTTGATTAAAATTGAGTTTTTTTGGAATCTCGATTTTTCATGTAAATTACTTCCGACATTTCATGGGAGGAAAGATGGCATGGTGATGCAGCAGTAGAGATGCTGCCTTACAGCGCCAGAGACCTGGATTTGATCCTGACTACGGGAGCAATCTGTACGGAGTTTATAGTTTCTCCCTGTGACCGCGTGGGTTTTGTCCGGGTACTCCGGTTTCCTCCCACTTTCCAAAGACATGCACGTTTGTAGGTTAAATGGCTTCTGAAAATTGTCTCTAGTGTGTAAGGGTGATCGTAGGTCAGCATGGACTCAGTGGGCTGAAGGGACTGTTTCCACGCTGTATCTTTAAACTCTAAAGTCTAAACTAAACTGCTGCATATTTCCAGCATTTCCTGCTTTCATTTCAGATTCCAAGTAACTGCAGATTTTGTGTACATTTCTTTGATACACAATTAGTTTTAGTTTTAATTGTAGTTTGTAGATGGTGAATAATGCGTGGTCCTGGTGGCAATATTGGGAAACTATCTCCAATCTATCCACAATTGTCAGGTTAAGACAGGATGACAAGAGAGCTGTCGTGTTTGTTGTGCTTTAGTCCTAGTGATTAGTTACAATAATGGTTTCAATAATCTCACCACTGACGATAAGATAATCCAATTATCCCACAATAATTGCCTTATTTGTGCACTTACAGCCATGCTGCTTATAATACTTGCCTCCACTACATCCCTCCTGCCTCTAACAATCATTAGAACGCACTTCACTCTGCCACGTTTAATTTTGCGCCTACTTGGCACTCATTCTGTTACCGTTCATGCCCACCAGTTGCCCACAAACATCATCTGCACCAAGGAAGTGTGACTGTCTTTAGACTTTGGAGATACAGTGCGGGAACAGGCCCTTCGGCCCACCGAGTCCATGCCGACCAGCGCTCACCCCATAAACTAGCATTATTCCACGTACTAGGGTCAATTTACAGAAGCCCATTAACCTTCAAAACCTGTACATCTTTGTAGTGTGGGAGGAAACCAGAGCACCAAAACCCATGCAGTCCCAGAGAGAATGCACAAACTCTGCACAAACAGCACCCGTAGTCAGGATCGAACCCGGGTCTCTGGCGTTGTAAGGCGTGCGACTCCATGCGGCAAGTGCGCCTAAAGGGCCGGTCCCACTAGCATGCGACTTCATGCGGCAAGCGCAACCTAACGTGGTCGCTTGAGCCGTACGGACTCGCAGGGCCGGTCCCATTTCGATCCTCGGAGCCATATGGAGTTGTGCGGAGCTGGTCCCAACATCGCGCGGGGCTCCGAAAAACTGACCGGGTCCAAAAATTCTGCGCAGCAACGGCCTGCCGACCCGCAGCCGCCTCGACACCGTACGCCCATTGGACTTCGCTCGAACTTCACGTCACTCACTCGACCTCCATGCATACGGCGTTGAGGCGGCTGCGGCCTTTAGGTCGCGCTTGCCGCATGGAGTCGCATGCTCGTGGGACAAGCCCTTTACTCATTTACACATCTACAGTTCTTTGCTTCTATATTATGATCCTCGTTGAGTCCCTTTCAACATTTTTCACATCTTTTATCTTCATATTGGGAATTCACTGAGAGACTGTTGCTAATTACAAATATTTAGAACATCGCTTCGGATTTATTACTAATCTCCATAAAAATAATACTTAATGAGCATCACACCTCCATGTGAAATCAAGCAATGGTGCACATTTCCTAACTAGTTACATATGTGTGAGGTATTTTACATTTTTACCTACATTCACTGAGTCCCAGCAGTTAAAGAAATTTCTATGTTCCACTTGATTTTCTAATTAATGTTTGTTGGCCTCCCTTCTCTTTTAAGTTCCTCAATGATTCAATGATACTCTACCATCACATGTACCCAAGTACACTGAAATTCTCAGCTTTACGGAAGTAAAGTATGGAAAGCGTCACCGTTTATCTGGTGCTGCCAAAGTTACGACAGTAATTGTTAGAGTCACTAGTTCACAAGTTATAGGAGTAGAAATAGTCTACACCGCCATTCAATATTGGCTAATCTCTGCCTCCTAATACCATTTTCCTGCCTTCCCCCATAACCCTTGTCACCCGTTCTAATTAAGAATTTGTCTATCTCTGCCTTAAAATTTTCCACTGACTTGGCCTCCACAGCCCTCGATGGCAATGAGTTCAACAGACTAACTACCCGCTGACTAAAGAGGTTCCTTCTCACCTCCTTTTTAAAAGAGCGCCCTGTAATTCTGATGCAATGACTCTCCCATTGCAAACATCCTTTCCACATCCACTCTATGCCTTTCATTATTTTGTAAGTTTCAATGAGGTCCCCCCTCAACCTTCTAAACCCCAGAGAGTAGAGGCCCAGTGCTGTCAAATGCTCATCATATGCTAACCCACTGATTCCTGGAATCAAACTTACTCTGGACCCTCTCCAGAGCCAGCACATCCTTCCTCAGATATGTGGCCCAAATTTCCTCACAGTACTCCACATGCGGCCTGACCAGTACCTTATAGAGCATCACATCTCTGTTTTTGTATTCCAGTCTTCTTGATATAAATGCTGGCACTGGGCCTCTACTCGAGTCCCGATGGTCCCTCTTTACCCTTGGCGGCTCCCACCCTCACCCTCCCCACAGACTCCCTGTTTGTTCTCGGCACCCATCACTCTCCCCCCAGCCGCCGAGTACCTCTTTGTTGTCGCCAGCTCCCCACTGGGACTTTCCTTCATACTGATCCAATGTGTAAAGCATTTCTTCATAAATACATTGACTTTTTCAACAAAACACTCTACGTTGAAATGCAAAATGAAGATGGTTTTGATGGATTTGGATGCGGTTCTACATTGGCCTTGGGCTCAGTGGTGAAATTGTCTTCATTGTATACAGCTTCTTTTATGACTTTCCTCTTTTCTGTCTCATCTGCTGCTTCTTCATGCTGGTCTCTCCCATGTCACCACTTCTAACTGCATCAATATTGCCGAGTGCTGGTTGAACCTTCCACTGTACTCAGCCCCGTAGCTCTGACATTCCCTCCCCCAATCTCTAACCTACTTTAAAACAACTTTAGTTTAATGTATCAGAGATACAGCGTGGAAACAGGCCCTTTTGGGCCACTGTGCCCGCGCCGGCCAGCAATCATTCAAACACCAGTTCTATCCTACCCGACTACGGATGCTGTCTGTACGGAATTTGTACATTCTACCCGTGACCTGCGTGGGTTTTCTCCGAGAAATTTGGTTTCCTCCCATCTTCCAAAGAAGTGCAGGTATGTAGGTTAATTGGCTTGGTGCATGTGTAAATTGCCCCTAATGTGTTTGGGATAGTGTTAATGTGTGGGGATTGCTGGTCGGCACGGACTCGGTGGGCTGAAGGGCCTATTTCCGCGCTGTATCTCTAAACTAAACTAAACTGCACTCCAAGGACAATTTACAGAAGCCAATTAACCTAGAAACCTGCACTTCTTTGCAGTGTGGGTGGTAACTGGAGAAGGCCCATGCGGTCACAGGGATAACTGGGCATCATTTTGGGTCAGATGGTGAAGAAGGCTCCTGAGATATAACATGGAAACAGGTCCTTCAGCGGACCAATGATCACCCATATGTTAGTTCTATCTACACAGGGACAATTTACCCTGTACAGACAACACCTGCGGTCAGGATCAAAACCAGATCTCTGACGTTGCAAGGCAGCAACTCCCCCGCGGCGCCACAGTGCCGCCCAAATTCTACTTTAAAGTCTACATCTTTGACCAAATATTATAGCCGCCTGTTATGTGGTGCTGAATCAAATTTTCTTTGACACAGTTCCTTAGGAACACAGTGCCTTAGGATTTTTCTTCCCCGACATTAAAAGAGCCATTTAAATGCAATTTATTTCTGTCGGAATAAACAGTAATAGGAGCTCTGGTATGATCCTAATAGATTTATTTTCTCAATCCCATTGTGGGAAAAGATTCATTTTTTGCCAATGTATTAAGCCATGGGGACCAATAAAGTCGTTGGCTTTATCTTGGGTTTGCTTTAATTAAGTTCAGCTCAACTGGTTAAACACAACAATTTCTCTTCATGATACCCATGCACCACAGGAAGAAAGTGGACAATGTTCCCAGTCATGAGCCTACATCATTTGAGTTTCTAATCTAGGCTGACACTTCTCTGCAGTAGTGAGAAAATGTTGCCCTGCTGTCGTTCAGATAAGACATTAATCTGAAGTCCCGTCTGATGTTCAATGGGATGTTAGAGAAATAAAATCGGCAGCATTATTCAAAGCCAGACAACAGTAACACCGCTGGCCCCTGAATAACATTCATCACTCAACAAACATCACCACACAAACAGATGAACACATGACTTATTTAGTCACTGCTTGTGGGACTGAGGCATGACTGAAATGGTAGTTGTAGAATATCTCTAGACACGTTTCAGAAGTTATTGCTGGGCAGTGAGTGAGCAACATGGAGTGAGCGCGATCCCCCGAGCAAATCAAAGACCAGGACTCGCTGCAAACGTGTTCTCTCACTCCGTTTGGTTTAGTTTAGAGATATAGCGCGGAAACAAGCCCTTCGGCCCACCTAGTCCGTGTCGACCAACTATCACCCCGTACACTATTTCTGTGTCCTGCACACTGCGGACAATTTACCGAAGCCAATTGACCTACAAACCTGCGCGTCTTTGGTATGTGAAGGGAACCCGGAGCACCCAGAGAAACCGCAGAAACCAACCAGAGAGTAGTCCTGAGCTCCTATCTACCTCATTAGAGACCCTCAGACTATCATTAATTGGACTTTATCTTGCACTCGGGCCGAAACCCTTCTTATTTGCGTTATTTCCTTTATCATGTATCTGTGTGCTGTGGACAGCTCGATTGAAATCACGTGTTGTCTTTCCACTGACTGCATGCAACACAAACCTTTTCACTGTACCTACATTTCACAGGGGTGGGGGAGTAGCATAACTAGTGTTGCTGCCTTACAGCGCTAGAGACTCCTGGTTAGATCATGACTACAGGATGCTGTCTGTACGCAGTTTGTACGTTCTCCCTATGACCGCGTGCGTTTCCACCGGGTGCTCCGGTTTTCTCCCACGTTCCAAAAACATGCAGCTTTGTAAGTTAATCGGTTTCTGTAAATTGTCCCTTGTGTGTAGCATGGAATCAGTGTACGGGGTGATCGTTGGTCAGGGTCGGCGCGGATTTGGTAGGCTGACGGGCCTGTTTTCATGCTGTATCTCTAAATAACTAACTACCTCGGCAAACAAGACAATAAACAAAACAAAAACAAAACAAAATGTTGATGTGGGGGGGGGGGGGGGGGGGGGGGGGGGGGGGGGGGGGGGGGAAGAAGACAATGGATGGCCACCTACTTGAGAATTGAATGGAGAAGCCAGTCTTGCTGATGAAGAAGTCACTGTCAAACTGGAGTGTGATGGAATTAAATGTGGTGTGGATATCATCAGGCAGTGACGAGCCACTCCACTCCTTCAGTAGAATGTCACTGTCGACTGGTCCGTCCCACACCTTCAGGATGTCATGTGATGCCTCGGTGTCGAAGACAATAAAATGAAGGCTGGAAAAAGAAAAGGGAGACAAATAAATATCAGGGATCTGAACGCTTTCTCACCTGTATTCGGAGGTGGAGGCTGCTAATTTTGCACCAAAGATAGTCAAAAAAGCTGGAGTAACTCAGTGGGTAGGGTGGCATCTCTGGAGAAAAGGAGTAGGTGACATTTCATGTCCAGAGATGCTGCCTGACATCGCTGAGTTACTCCAGCATTTAGTGTCTATCTTCAGTGTAAACCAGCATGTGCAGTTCCTTCTTACACTGCTACTTATGCATATGTTTATAAAGCTGCATGATAAAGCATATGCATATGTTTATAAAGCTGTATTAATATCTTTAAACAAACTACATTCATTTTCTTTAAAAAAAAAACCATATTAGATCCATAATAAATCGGGTAAACGCACAGAGTCTCTTGCCCATAGTAGGGAAATCGAGGACATAGGTTTAAGGGTTTAGGGGGATAGATTTAATAGGAACCTGAGGGGTAACATTTTTTACACAAAGGGTGGTGGGTGTCTGGAATGAGCTGCCGGAGGAGGTAGATGAGCCAGGTGCTATAACAATGTTTAAGAAACATTTCGAGAGGTACGTGGATTGGACAGGTTTAGAGGGATACGGGTCAAATGCAAGCAGATGGGGCATGTTGGTCGGTGGGACATGTTGGTCGGTGTGGGCAAGTTGGGTTGTAGGGCTTGTTCCAATGTTGCATGACTCTATTAGACCCACCACCCTTTCAGGTTCCTCTTAAATCTTTCCTTTCCCAATCAATAGTAGTCAATAGTGCTTTATTTGTCACATATGCAACTGCAGAGTAAAATTATTTTTGCAGCCATTACACAAGCAGGCACCACCATGTTTTGGCACCATTATTAAAAGTCACGATTAAACCTATGTCCACTGGTTCCGATTTCCCCAACTCTGGCGAAAATACACCGTTTCTTGGCCGATTGGATGATATGTTGACTCTGCTTGATTTTCTCCTGAAGATTGGCACAAAATGGTGGAGTAACTCAGCGGGACAGGTAGCATCTCTGGATAGAAGGAATGGGTAACGTTTTATGTCGAGACCCTTCTCCGGAGGTATCTTAAAATGGGAGGAGGCTATTTGGCCCCTCCCACCCATGTCAGCTCCCATGTTAAACATCCTGCTCACCGATTCACTTTATTTTTAGCTGCTTTTTCACTGTGGAAAAATACATCCAATTTATCACCATGCTGAGACAACTACTTGCCCAAGGGAACATTCCTGTTCTCCTAATGAACTGCATTAATCCGGATCAGCTCTGTTCAGAGGCCATTTCTTCCATTGCCGAGATAGCAATGATGCATTACTCAATTTAGTGCACGACGTTGCTTTTAAAGGAATGAAATCCTCAACTTTGTGAAGTGGGTGTATCTGTCTGGTTCCCTTTACCTTCATCGGGTCAGTTTCTTTAAATCTAATTAACGCTGCGCTTCTGAAACAGTTTCACAGCTAAAATCATTCTAGGTTCAGCCCATCTATTAACCGATTTAAAGAAAATCTCGAGGGTAATCAGTTCACAAAACCTTGAGTAAATCAGTCAGAGTCAGAGAGTCATACTGCTTGGAAACAGGCCCTTTGGCCCAACTTGAACATGTTGACCAAGATGCCCTGTCTCCACCAGATCCACCTGCCTGAGTTTGGCGCATATCCTAACTCAGTTGGTCAGGCAGCATCTCTGGAGAAAATGGATAGATTTGCACCTTGCACCTCTCTAAATATATTTTAAATGTTATTATAGTACCTGCCTCAAATACCTCATCTGGCAGCTCATTCCATATACCCATCCCCTCCCATTGTGTGAAAAAGTTGCCCCTCAGGATCGTCTTAAATCTTTCCCCTTTCACATTAAACCGATGGTTCTTCATTCACCAACTCTGGGTAAAATAATGAGTAATGCACTTCTTAGCATTTTAAATGATATCTTGACTGAATTGAATTGAATTGAATACATTTTATTAGCTAAGTATGCATACATACATACAAGGAATTTGCCTTGGTGCTTTGCTCGCAAGGATAACAACACGATATACAGAAGTCAATTAAAAGTAAAATAAAAATAAAACATTTTTATTTCTTTGGAATTCTCTTTCTCAGTGGAAGTTGAGTCATTGATTATTTTTCAGGCAGTGGTAGAATTCTGGATAAGCCTAGTGGTGAAAGGTTACCAGTGGGATTGCAGTTACATTGCGATTGGCCTTGATTTTACAGAACGGTGGGTGGGCTCAAGGGGGAGAGAGAGGGAAGGGTGGAGAGAGGGAGAGGATGGAGAGGGAGGAAGAAGGAGAGAGGGAGAGAGAAGAAGGGAGGAAATAAGAGGGGGGGTGGGAGAAAAAAAGGAAGGAGGAGAGAGGGAGGATGAGGGAGGGAGGGAGGGAGAGAGGGAGGGCGGGCGAGAGGCATGGAGGGAGGGAGGGAGGGAGGGAGGAGCGAGCGAGGGAGGAGAGAGAGAGAGAGGGGGGGAAGAGAGAGGAGGAGGGAGAGAGAGGGAGCGAGGGATGTAGAGGGAGACTTCCAAAATGGCTTCCACATCATCATCTGGTACTAAAAGCAGAAGCAGCCGTTCTAACAGCAGTATACAAAGAGATGGCAATGAATGCATTGTCAAGTAAGGTGCGTATAAGACATGCCAATTGGTAGCAAAGTTATGCATTCTTGTACTCTTACATGGGTATGACCGCACATAAAAAAAACATTTTTTTCAGCAGGATGGCACCACGTAAAAATACTGATTTCCGCAGCAAAATACTGATTTTCAGGTACTAGAATACTGAAATGCTCTGACAAAACTTGGCAGCTCTGCTTGTCGTTGTTGAACCTGATCCAGGTCCCAGTGGGAATGCAACTGTCCTCACAAAAGCTGATGTCACAGTGTCTGTATATTCATCGAGGCTTGTGGTTGCTTCCCTGAACTCATTCCAATCCGTGCAGTCAAACCAGGACTGTAGGTTTTCAATACCCTCACTTGTCCACTTTTTCGTTGTTCTGACCACAGGCTTAGCAGATTTTAGTTTCTGCCTGTAGGTCAGAATAAGGTGAACGAAACAATGATCAGAGAGTCCCAGAGCCGCACGATATGCGTTCTTGATTGTAATATAACAATGATTGAGTGGTCTCTCCCCTCTGGTGGGGCAGGTAACGTGATGTCTTTATTTTGGAAGCTCACGGCTGAGGTTAGCCTTGTTAAAATCCCCCAAAACAATGACCATGGAGTCCGGGAAGTCACTCTCTACTCTCATTACCTGGTCAGCGAGTTGCGTTTGCTCCTCACGTACGCAGGCTTGGGGGGAGGGGGGTTATTAAACTCCAGCAAGAATAAAAGAGGTAAATACCCTCGGAGAATAAAAGGGCTCGCAATTCATAAAAACATTATTCCAGATTAGGAGAACAGAAGTTAGAAAATACCGTGCCAGATTGAATCCTAAAATGGGAGGATGCCATTCAGCCCATCCTGTCCATGCCAGCTCTCTACACGTTTTCCAAGTCCAAAGTGCCTTCTCTGTGACTTTTTGAAATGCTCCACATTAAATGCATATTTATCCAGCTCCCTCTTGAAGGCCACAGTTGAACGCATTTGAGATTCCAATCATGTTCTTCTCTCATGTCAACTTAAGTCAAGGGATAATTTACAATTTCCAGAAGCTAATCAACCTACAGACCTACACATCTTTGGAGTGTGGGAGGATACCGGAGCATCCAGAGAAGACCCACATGGCCACAAGGAGAACGTGCAAACTCCATACAGATAGCATCCATAGTCAGGATAGAACCCTGGCGAGGCAGCAACTTGACTGCTGCCCATTCCCCTAAATATTTTTTTCTGAGCTCTCCCTATTACCTTCATATCAGTCTCACATCACTTTAAAGTTTATGGTAAAGAACAATCGAACCATCTTGCACCGTCTCCATTTTTATTTTAATGTTGATGATAATTAAAAGTAAAAATGGTAGAAGTACAACAGATTGGCGGATTAGTATCCATCAATTCTACTCAATTGCATAAGGTCAGAGTTTCCCTCCTTAACTTCATCACTGAAACCCAAGGTGAAACCTTACCAGGCCAAAAGACCCTTCATAAGTTATAGGAGCATTATCAGGCCATTTGGCCCATCATGTCTACACCATTCTATCATGGCTGATCTCTGTTTCCTAATCCCATTTTCCTGCCTTCTCCCCTTAACCCCTGACACTTATACTAATCAACTAATCAAGAGAAAAGACTTTGCCTTCCACCACAGTGAGGAGGAGATTCACTGTGATGGATGTTTGTGTAAATTGAATTGTTTATATGTCTTGTAGGAATTGTCTTTGTTTGTATGGCTGTGGAAACGTAGTTTCATTTGAGCCTCACTAAGGTTCAAATGACATGTAATAAATATTGTATATTGTATATTGTATCTATAAATCTCCACTCTAAAAAATACCAGATGACTTGGCCTCCAGTCGTCTGTGGCAATGAATGCCACAGATTCACCACCCTCTGAGAAAAGGAATTCCTTCTTATCTCCTTTCTAAAGCTATGTTCTTGGAGAGCACATGACCTCGGTTTAAGTCTAAATTGAAGGGAAATGCCTACACTGTAGAGCATTTGTTCAGTGCAGCACGAGTATTTTCATGTTCAAAACTCTTGACCTGACGTATAGGTATTGGTTTATTATTGTCACATGTACCGACATGCAGCAGAAGACTTTGCGTGTTATCCAGTCAAATCGTGCCATATGTGAGTACAATCGAGTCATACACAAGTACGACAAGAGAAAAAAAAATAAGGGCGCAGAAGACTTTCATTCTACAATGAAGGCAACTAAACAATACAAAAAAAATGGAAAAGTGACATTATCACTTTAAGAAAGAAAGTTGAAATGGGAAATTTAGTGTCATTTTACATATTAGTATTTAATTGCTACGGAAACACACTTTAAAATTCAGCACAAACCATCCCTGAGAATTATTTGTTCATGGCTATAATACCACCCACCAAGTCTTGGTTCAACCTTCCCAGCCCCAGTACATCTTTGGTGCCAATTCCTCAGGGTAATGTTCGAGACAATATCTCCAGCTGGTTCATCAAGGATCCTCCCAAAATACAGTTGGAATGGTGATATGTGCTCATGATTATGCAACGTTCAATTCAACTCCTCAGCAAATGAAGCAGTCCCTGCCCCCATGCAGCATGACATGGACAACATTCAGTCATGTGCTGATACATGGCAAGTAACAGTTATGGCACAAAGTGCAAAGCAATTATCTCCTCCAGCAAGAGTCCAACAACCAATGCTATGCCGTTACCATTGCCAAGCATTAATGTGCTGAGTGTCACCATTCAATGAATTGGAAACGTATTCCATGGCTATACAAACAGTTCAGATGCTGGGTGTCCTGTGATCAGAGATTTAAATCCTGACACCTTAGCGTCTTTCACCATTTACATGGCCATTCCATTTCGCCACGCCAGTTTCTTGCTGGACCCAAGACCAGCGCTGACATTTACAGGCATTATCTTTGATTGCATTATTTTTTTGATGGATATAACTGGAGTATGTAACATTGACAGTTGTACAACCTCTCCCCTACTGTAAGGATAGATCATCTAGTCATGGAGTCATACAGTGTGGAAACGTGCCCATTGGCCCAACGTGCCCACGTCAACCAACATGTCCCGTCTACACTAGTCCCACCTGCCTGCGTTTAGCCCATATCCCTCCAAACCTGTCCTATCCATATACATGTCCAGCCTAGTTTTCCAGAGCAAGAGAATCAGAGCCGATGTCCCACACAGGATTTGAAAGTCTATGCCCGATTTAAAGAGAATTGAGGTCTGAAGCACACAGAAAGATTTTTTTTTAAACTGAACATCAAAACCATTATGTTTTCTTTGGACTCGTATGTTCTTTGAAAAGCAATAATCCTAATCCCACATGACCCTCAAGTTGAAAAAGCCCTGGGTATTCAGTACAGCTTTAAGGTGCTCAACATAAGTGAGTTAAACAGCAAAGAATAATGGAGCATGCCACAAACCTTTCATCCTCCAAGTTCAATCTGCTATCTAACATGGTGGCCATGTGGGTATTGAGTGGGAGTGTAAATTATTCCTTTGCCCCCCACATTTCCAGAGTCTGTGTTTGAACTTAGTCCCTGGTGCAATGTTAACATTTTCTCACAGTGCAAGGAAAAATGCTTTTCATCTTCATATGGAAACCCCTCGAAACCCACTAGATGTGATTGGCATTGTCCATGTAAGGAAATGGTCATGTGCAGGACTTGAAATGACCGTAAAGGTCATATTCTCTTGACCTGCAATTGACCTGGTGATGAGCAATATGTATGGAAGCTCCACATTTAGCTTTTAGTTTCGATTAGAGATACAGGAAACAGGCCCTTCGGCCCACTGAGTCCGTGCAAACCAGCAATCCCCGTACACCAGCACTATCCTCCACATAAACTTTACAATGTTTTTCACTGAAGCAAATTAACCTACAAATCTGTACGTCTTTGGAATGTGGGAGGAACATAGAACCATACAGCACCTGGGGAAAAGCCTGCATTGTACATTGAGAATGTACAAACTTCGTACAGACAACATCCGTAGTCATGATTGAACCTGGGTCTCTGGCGCTGTAATGCAGCAACTCTACCGCTGCACCACCGTGCCCCCTTTTCTGCGCCACCATGCTGCCGTTAGTGAGATGGTTCCAACCTACAAGATTCCCAAGACGAAAACTTGTACGTCTCACCCTTTCACCTTCTGCCAGATCTGTAGTGTGTTTAATGCTCCCTGACCTATCTCAGCCTTCAGCTGAGCCTTGCACCATCTTTATGGAGAACAATATGTAAGTGTAGTATAAGAGACAGTGCTGTGAAAGAAGGCTCATTGGGACAATTCAGAGCAGGGTCTCTTTGCCTCCATTGCACACTTGTGAATCATTCAGAATTTTGATTCCATTAAAAGGACTCCTTTTATCTCCCCTTAGCCTTTGACACCCTTACTGACCAGGAACCTGCCAATCCCCGTTTTAAAAATACCCAATGACTTGGCCTCCATAGCCGTCGTGGCAATGAATTCCACAGATTCACCACTCTGTGGCAAAATAAATTCCTCCTCATCTCCTTTCTAATGGTACATTCTATTATTCTGAGGCTGTGGCCTCTTGTCCTAGACTCTCCCACTGGTGGAAACATCCTCTCCACATCCATTCAAATGGTGCAGAGATGATTTACGAGGATGTTTCAAGGACTCAAGGGCCTGAGCTGTGTGGGGGGGGGGGGGGGTTGAGCAGGCTGGGACTCTATTCCTTGGAGCACAGGAGGATGTGGGGTGATGTTATGGAGGTGTATAAAATCATGAGAGCAATAGATCGGGAAGATGCACAAAGTCTCTTGACCAGAAGGGGGGAGGAATCAAGAACCAGAGGACATATGTTTAAGATGAGGGGGGGAAACATTCAAAAGAAAGCTGAGGGGTAACTCTTTACACAAAGGGTGGTGGGTGGATGGGACGAGCAGATATGAGGAAGCAGTTGAAGCAGTTAGACGCAGTGTAAGGATGACCAATGGGAGACAAAGACAACTCTTACTCGTTGGCCTCAATTGATGTGGAAACTCCGTTATGATGATAAGGATCAAGCACTGCCCACAAACCTTCCCTAACATGCAACCAAAATCATACACGTTAAAGCATTGGGTCTTACACGAAAAGGTCAGATGTTTCTAGACTGGGATCATGATTGTTAGCTTTATTTAGTTTCGAGATACAGCGTGATAACACGAGTCCGTGCCAACCAGCAAACCTCGTACACCAGCACTATCCTACACACTAGGGACAATTTACAATCTTTACTGAAGCCAATTAACATACAAACCTGTACATCTTTGAAATGTGGGAGGAAACCGGAGCACCCGGTGAAAACCCTCACGGTCACAGTGAGAACGTACAAACTCCGTACAGCCAGCACCCATAGTCAGGATCGCACCTCGGTCTCTGACGCTGTAAGGCAACAGCTCTGCCGCTGCCCCACCACTGTTATCTACCGCAAATTCTCCCCCAACCACCCTTCCACCCTCGACCTCCATCCCACATGCTTCAGAAGGGCGAAGAACAATACAGGGACACTCATTTGCATCGGATAACACTTCACTCCCTGATACTTGAAGTCTACAATTTGATGTCGCTCAAGATGTCTAGCACAGTCCGCTAGAAGCTACTTACATTAATTCCGTAAACAAAATAATGTCGGATGCTGTTTGTACAAAAAATGTTATAATTTATGTCATCAATAAAAAGAGCCAAATGACTTCACTGGAGCTCTGAAGCCCCGGGCTAATAATTTGAGTTTGGAAAATTGAATCAGGAAGCAAATCATTTAATACTGGTTGGTTTACATCTCAGCATCATTAGACATTCAAGACAACTGCTTCACTGCATAAAACACATGCTTGAAAAAAGGTCTGAAGAAGGGTCCCGACCGAAACGTCACCCACCATTGCTGCCTGTCCCACTGAGTTACTCCAGCACTTTGTGTCTATCTTTGGAATAAACCAGCATCTGCTGTTCATTTCTACACAAGCTTTTCTGCTTGCCTTCCAACATACAAGACTCTTTTCAGAGATATGAGACACAAGAGACACAAGAGACTGAAGATAGTGGAACCTTCAGCAAAGAATAAATTGTTGGACGAACTCAACGGGATCAAAGATAGGTTTTTTGCTCAAATAATATTATTTTGTTCTTTCTGAGTCTATCTGCCATGGAATCATGGAGAGTCATAGAGTCATACTGCATGGAAGCAGGCCCCTCAGCCCAACTTGCCCACGCCAACCAACGTGCCCGATCTACACCTGCCTGTGTTTAGCCCATATTCCTCTAAACCTGTCCCTAACCATGTACTTGTCTAATTGCTTCTTAAACACCGGGATAGTCCCTGCTTCAACTACCTCCTCCAGCAGCTCGTTCCATACACCCACCACCCTTTGTGTAAAAAAGTTACCCCTCAGATTCCCATTAAATCTTTCCCCCATCATCTTAAACCCATCCCCTCTGGTCCTCGATTTGCCGACTCTGGGCAAGAGGTTTGCACCTACCCGATCTATTCTCTCATTTTTGTGTACAATTTGAACCAGACTGTAAGATCACCCCTCATTCTCCTGTGCTCCAAGGAAAAGAGTCCAAGCCTGCTCAACCTCTCCCCTAAGCTCAGACCCTTGAGCCCTGGCACCAACCATCCTTATAAATCAGTATTCTTTGAGTCCTTTCATGTCTATTACCTGACCCTTTCTTGTCTTCTTTTCCCTGCTTCCAAAATGTTGCTAAGCTCAGTCTGGTTCAAACGGACCATTCAGCACCACATAAAAGAAAGCGACTCTTGTCGGGGCACGGGCCTGGCACGCTTGCCGTGGAATCAGGCAACCCATCTGGAGTGGAAACCCCGTCCATGGCGCATCTCCTGCTTGCCCCGAAGGCTGCAAGCCAGAGAGGAGGGTGGAGGGAGTCGCAACATCAGCGGACGCTGGACAAAGGGCCGCGAAGAGAAGCCTGGGGCCCTCAAGATCGGCTGTGGGAGGCACCCCCCTGTGGCACAAAGGTGGCTGGGCAAGGAGAGGGATGACAGTTCACGGGACGATCCGGACAGAGACGACGGCTGCAATGGGCCTTTGTGGCCAGCTGCAGCTGGGACTTTGGAAATGGCACCAAAACCTGGCGCACTCTTGCATATGGACTCAGTGTCTGTTTCAATTCATTCTGTACTTCATCGAAGATTGTATTTAGGCATGGCAATAATCTTACTGAACTGCATACAATAAAGAATTTCAACGTACCTTGGTACGCATCGATCGATCATAGTCATACAATGTGAAAATAGGCCCTTTGGCCCAACGAGGCAACACCAGCCAACATGCCCCATCTATACTAGGCCAACCTGCAGCGCTTGACTCATCTATCTATCTAGCTATACATAAGTAAAACTCTGATCTTGTTGTCTTCCGGTTTAGCGGTCATTCTATTTGTGCAAAATTGGTTTGCGATAGCGCTATAATTTTCCCCCAGTTCACTCACCATTCTCCTATACTGCGATCGCGCCAAGTTTTGTTCCGATCGGTTGAATGTTGTTAACGTTAGCGAGGTTTAAAAATCTTAAAAACCGCACGTGCGCAGATCGGTCTCTTCTCCTGCCTTCCAGCGCCGCATTGATTAGTCTCTTCCTCTGTCACGCCCTGGGATGGTCCGCCCCTTCCTGCGCCATCGCGTCTTTACTGGAGCTGAGGATGGCCGGCGGAGGTTTCCAACCGGACTTTCGGAGGGACCCGAAGCAGCCCCGCCCCAAGCAGCAGCCCACCCCAAGCAGCAGCCCCGCCCAAGCAGCAGCCCCGCCCCAAGCAGCAGCCCCGCCCCAAGCAGCAGCCCCGCCCCAAGCAGCAGCCCATCAGAGCGGCAATGTCGCCAAACAGAAAATCAGAGAGTCTGATCGCGGCGGATGAGAGCATCCAGCGCCTGATGTGAGTCCCAAACACACCTCCACCGCAACACCGCGCAGCTCCACCCCTTTCCCCTCAGGTTCCCCTCGCTGACTCCTGCCCCCTCCCCTGTGATACCCCCCTCTCCCCATGGTTCTTCCCCCATTTTTTCTCCGAGCTTTCTCCCCTCCCGCCCACACGCCGGCACGGCCATAGCTGCTGGTGCTTCCGGGCCGATCTGAGGCCTGGCTCTGAGGGCGCCCACGGCTGATGCTCCTCCGGGGCACGCAAGAAGGGAGAGGAGCAGCAACCTCCAGATTCTGGGAAGGTATAATGGGGGAGGAGAGGGGAAGTGGGGGAGGTAGAGAGTGGGGAATAGAGGGAGAGGAGGGCAATGGGGGAGGTGAGGAGGGATAGTGGGGGGATAGGGGGTAAGGAGTGGGTGAGGTGGGGGATAGAGGGATAAGAAGGGGTAAGGAGGGGAGAGGTGTTATGGAGGGAGGGAGGGAGTGACTGAGGGTAGGGGAAAGGAGAGGAAGAGAGAGGTGAGGGATGGGATTGGGGGAGGGGAGGAGAAAAGGGGAAAGAAGAGGGAGGGGAAGAGGGGAAATGAGCCACACCTGTGCAGTTGGGGGCTATGGGTGAGTGGTGGAATATTGCGTTGGGGGACCAAGCCTCCTGTGTAACAGGGACCTGGTCTAGTAACCCTCTAAAATTATCCTATCAGAGGGAAAATAATAGCATCAATAGTAGGGAGCTTCTTCTGGTTGGAGTTCCGCAGGGGTAGTCGGTGCTGGGGCCATTATTCTTCACGGTTTATATCAATGATTTGAATGAGGGAATAGAAGGCTTTGTGGCCAAGTTTGCAGGTGATATGAGGATAGATGAGGGGCGGGTAGTGTAGAGAAAGCAGGGACTCTGCAGAAGGACTTGGAAAGGTTGGGAGGTGCAGGTGCATGGTTCCTTGAAGGTCGAGTCGCAGGTAGATAAGGTGGTCAAAAAGGCTTTTGTATAGAAGTTGGGAGGTCATGTTGCAGTTGTATAAGGCGTCGGCGAGACCACATTTAGAATAATGTGTTCAGTTCTCGGTACCATGTTTTTCGGAAAGATATTGTGAAGCTTGAAGAGATTAGTGGGGAAAATTAGAACACCAGGGGCCGCCACACAATGACAGCCTCGCCTACAATCTGTCTGTCTTTGTCTTTTTTTTGTTATTTTTAGTGTGTTTTAAAAGTTTGTGTTAATGTTCTCTGATTTTATTTATGTAGGGGGTGGACGAGGGGAAGTTTTTTTTTCAATCTCTTACCTTGCCGGAGATGCAATTGTTTTCTGGATCGTATCTCCGGTCGCTCTGCGGCCTAACATCATGGAGCTGGAGGCCTTGCTCAGGACTGACTTTGAACCCCACCACAGGGACATGGATTTACCATCAGAGTCGATCCATTGCCTGGGATCAATACTCCAACCGCGACCTGCGGATTTCACCATCGAGGAGCTCGCAGTTTTGGGTTGAGACCGATGTCGGGAAGCTCCAACCGAGTTTCAACCAGCACCGACCCGGAGTCGGATCGCCCGGCGTGGGGGAGCTGAGATTCCCCCCCGATGCAGGTGCTTGATCGCCCAGACGCGAGGGCCCAAACGCCACTGTCTACGGGACCCAAGATCGCCCCGTCAACAGAAGGCTCCAAGCCCCTGACCAAGGGAAAACAAAGAAGGGAAGAGATTGAACTTTTTTTCATCTTCCATCACAGTGAGGAATGTGGAGGAGTCACTGTGATGGATGTTTATGTTAAAATGTATTTTGTGTGTTCTGTTGCTTTTCATTGGTATGACTATGGCATATGAAATTCCTCGTATGTTGCAAAACATACTTTGCTAATAAAGTATTATTATATTAATTATGATTATGACACGGTATTGGACTAAGATATTGACATAGAAAATTGGTTGAAACAAATTGGTTGAGACAGGAAACAACGAGTAGGAATTAACGAGTCCCTTTCAGAATGGCAGGCAGTGACTAATGGGGTGTCGCAAGGCTCGGTGCTGGGACCGCAGCTATTTACAATATATATTAATGATTTAGATGAAATAATTAAAAGTTACATTGGCAAATTTGCAGATGACACAAAGCTGGGTGGCAGTGTGAACTGTGAAGAGGACGCTATGATGTGGATAAATGTGAGGTTAACGTGGCTGATTGTGAGGTTATTCACTTTGGCGGCAATAGGAACGAGACCCGGGTGTCCTTGTACATCAGTCACTGAAAGTATGCATGCAGGTACATCAGGCAGTGAAGAAAGCTAATGGCATATTGGCCTTCATAACGAGAGGATTTGACTATAGGAGCAAAGAGGTTTTTCTGCAGTTGTACAGGGCCCTGGTGAGACCACACCTGAAGTATTGTGTGCAGTTTTGTTCTCGTAAGTTGAGGAAGGACATTCTTCCTATTGAGGGAATGCAGCGTAGGTTCACAAGGTTAATTCCCAGGATGGCGGGACTGTCATATGATGAAAGAATGGGTCAACTGGGCTTGGATTCACTGGAATTTAGAAGGATGAAAGGATATCTTATAGATCTTATATAAAATTATTAAGGGGATCTTATATAAAATTATTAAAGGATTGGACAAGCTATGCAGGGAACACAGTTTAAGAACAGGGGGTAGACCATTTAGAACGGCGATGAGGGAAAACTGTTTTACCCAGGGTTGTGAATTTGTGGAATTCTCTGTCTCAGGAGGCAGTGGAGGAATTCACTGGATGCATTAAAAATAGAGTTAGATAGAGCTCTTAGGGCTAGCAGAATCAATGGATATGGGGAGAAGGCAGGTACTGATTGTGGATGATCAGTCATGATCACATTGAATTGTGGTGCTGACTCGATGGGCCGAATGGCTTACTCATAAAATCATGAGAGGAATAGATTGGGTCGATGCCTAGAGTCTCTTGCCCAGAGTGGGAGAATTGAGGGTCAGAGGACATGGGTTCAAGATGAAGGGGAAAAGATTTAATAGGAATCTGAGCGGTAACTTTTTCACACAAAAGATGGTGGGTGTATGGAACAAGCTGCCGGAAGAGGTAGTCGAGGCTGGGACTATCCCAACATTTAAGAAACAGTTAGACAAATACATGGATAAGACAGCTTTGGAAGGATATGGGCCAAGCGCAGGCAGGTGGGACCAGTGTAGCTGGGAGATGTTGGCCGGCATGGGCAAGTTGGGACAAAGGTCCTGTTTCCACACTGTAAAAAACAATGTCCCAGATGTACTGGAGGACAGAGAATCTAAGGGGGTAGAGGAACGGAAATAAATTTTCATTAGGTGAGAAATAGTATTGGGTAGGTTAATGGGACTGAATGATAATAAATCCCCTGGACCTGATGGTCTTCATCCCAGGGTCCTCAGGGAGGTGGCTCTAGAAATAGTGGATGCATTGGTGATCATTTTCCAATGTTCAATAGATTCAGGATCAGTTCCTGTGGATTGGAGGATAGCTAATGTTATCCCACTTTTCAAGAAAGGAGCGAGAGAGAAAACAGGGAATTACAGACCAGTTAGCCTGACCGGTGGTGGGAAAGATGCTGGAATCAATTATTAAAGAGGTAATAATGGGGCATTTGGATAGCAGTAAAATGATTAGTCCAAGTCAACATGGATTTATGAAAGGGAAATCATGCTTGACTAATCTTCTGGAATTTTTTGAGGATGTGAGAAGTAAAATCGATGAAGGGGTGCCAGTGGATGTAGTGTATCCAGACTTTCAGAAAGCCTTTGATAAGGTCCCGCATGGGAGACTGGTGACTAAAATTAAAGCACATGGTATTGGAGGTAGGGTGTTGACATGGATAGAAAATTGGTTGACAGACCGGAAGCAAAGAGTAGGAGTGAACAGGTCCTTTTCAGAATGGCAGGCAGTGGCGAGTGGAGTATCGCAAGGCTCGGTGTTGGGGCCGCAACTTTTATATATTAATGATTTGGAAGAGGGATTAAGGAGCAACACTAGCAAATTTGCAGATGACACAAAGCTGGGTGGCAGTGTGAATTCTGAAGAGGATGTTAGGAGGTTGCAGGGTGACCTGGACAGGTTGAGTGAGTGAGCAGATGCGTGGCAGATGTGGTATAATATAGATAAATGTGAAGTTATCCACTTTGGTGGCAAAAACAAGGTGGCAGATTATTATCTCAATGGGGTTAGGTTAGGTAAGGGGGAGGTGCAGCGAGACCTGGGCGTCCTTGTACACCGGTCACTGAAGGTTGGCGTGCAGGTACAGCAGGCAGTGAAGAAAGCTAATGGAAGGTACACAAAAAAGCTGGAGAAACTCAGCGGGTGCAGCAGCATCTATGGAGCGAAGGAAATAAGCAACATTTCGGGCCGACACCCTTCTTCAGAGCTAATGGAATGTTGGCCTTCATAACAAGAGGATTTCAGTATATGAGTAAATAAATTATTCTGCAGTGGTCTGGTGAGACCACGTCTGGTGTATTGTGTATAGTTTTGGTCTCCTAATTTGAGGAAGGACATCCTTGTGATTGATCAGTCGGCTTTTTTTACATCGGGGAGACTAATCGGAGGATGGGCGATCGTTTCGCCGAGGTTGGGCGATCGTTTCCTTCCCTTAACCCTCGAGCTTGTCTACTCCATTGCCAGAGTGAGCCCCCGAACAGCACCTCTCGGGCTGCCTCCTCCTTCTCCCAATTTTGCTAGCCCTTCCTTCCTTAACCCTCCTGTCTCCCCCCCCCCCCCCCCCGCCCTCCTCCTCCTCCTTTGACCTTCCTTCTCCTCCCCACCCCCCATCAGTCTGAAGAAGGGTTTTGGCCCGAAAACGTCGCCTATTTCCTTCACTCCATAGATACTGCTGCACCCGCTGAGTTTCTCCAGCATTTTTGTGTATCCTTGTGATTGAGGCAGGTTCACGAGATTGATCCCTGGGATGGGGGCGGGGGACTGGCATATGAGGAAAGATTGAAAAGACTAGGCTTGTATTCACTGCAGTTTAGGAGGATGAGGGGGAATTCTTATAGAAACATATAAAATTATAAAAGGACTGGACATGCTAGATGCAGGAAAAATGTTCCCAATGTTGGGCCAGTCCAGAACCAGGGACCACAGTCTTAGAATAAAGGGGAGGTCATTTAAGACTGAGGTGAGAAAAAACGTTTTCACCCAAAGAGTTGTGAATTTATGGAATTCCCTGCCGCAGAGAGCAGTGGAGGCCAAATCACTGGATGGATTTAAGAGAGAGTTAGATAGAGCTCTAGGGGCTAGTGGAGTCAAGAGATACGGGGAGAAGGCAGGCACGGGTTATTGATAGGGGACGATCAGCCATGATCACAATGAATGGCAGTGCTGGCTCGAAGGGCTGAATGGCCTCCTCCTGCACCTATTTTCTATGTTTCTATGATTCTATGATTCTATGAGAGTGGACTGAGAAGTGGCAGATGGAATATAGTGCAGCAAAGTGTGGTCATGTATTTCAGTAGTAGAAATAAAGGGGAAGACTATTTCCTAAATGGTGAAAAAATTCATAAAACAGAGGAGCAAAGCGAGTTGGGAGTACTGGTGCACGATTCCCAAAACGTTTGTTTGCAAGTTGAATCAGAAGGAGGCAAATGCAATGTTAGCATTTATTTTGATATATATGTATTATATATATTATATATATGTGGAGGATGTTTCCACTGGTGGGAGAGTCTAAGACCAGAGGGCACTGCCTCAGAATAAAAGTTAATACCTTTAGAAAGGACACAAGGAGGAATTAGTCAGAGGGTGGTGAATCTGTGGAATTCATTGCCACAGAAGGGTGTAGAGGCCACGTCAATGGATATTTTTAAGGCATAGATAGATTATTGATTAGTATAGGTGTCAGGGTTATGGCAGGAGAATGGGGTTGAGAGGAAATGATAGATCATCCATGATTGAATGGCGGAGTAGACTCGATGGGCCGAATTGCCTAATTCTGTTTCTATGACATGAACTATACATGTACTGGTCTAAAACATTGTTTCTTTATCATAACAATTGCACATTCCGCTACTACTTCCGGCAGCTCAATGTACAACTTTGCGTAAAAAAAGTTGCCCCTCAAGTTCCTATTAAATCCTTCCCCCCTCACCTTGATTCCCCAACTCTAGATAAAAGACTGTGTATGTACCCTATCTATTCCTCTCATGATTAGACAAGTTAGACAAGTACATGGAACAGAGGAGATTTACTAGAATGTTGCCTGGGTTTCAGCAACTAAGTTACAGAGAAAGGTTGAACAAGTTAGGGCTTTATTCTTTGGAGCGCAGAAGGTTAAGGGGGGACTTGATAGAGGTTTTTAAAATGATGAAAGGGATAGACAGAGTTGACGTGGATAAGCTTTTCCCACTGAGAGTAGGGAATATTCAAACAAGAGGACATGACTTGAGAATTAAGGGACTAAAGTTTAGGGGTAACATGAGGGGGAACTTCTTTACTCAGAGAGTGGTGGCTGTGTGGAATGAGCTTCCAGTGAAGGTGGTGGAGGCAGGTTCGTTTTTATCATTTAAAAATAAATTGGATAGTTATATGGACGGGAAGGGAATGGAAGGTTATGGTCTGAGCGCAGGTATATGGGATTAGGGGAGAATATGTGTTCGGCACGGACTAGAAGGGTCGAGATGGCCTGTTTCTGTGCTGTAATTGTTATATGGTTATATGGTTATATGATCTTGTACACCTCCATGAGATCACCCCTCATCCTTCTGCGTTCCAAAGATTAAAGCTCTCGCCTGCTCAACCTCACCCTGTACCTCAGACCCTTGAGTCCTGGCAACATCCTCATGATAATAGAAAGAATCATTGAAACATAGAGATCGAGAAGAGGAGAGGGATGGCGAGGAGAGGAGAGGGACATTGATCCGCGGGACCTGCTCCAGTTCATCGAGTGTGCGGGCCGACCACACTTTGAATAATGCCAAAAATGAATGCGGCAGCATGTGTAATATATACAAAAATAATTTCACTATGCAGTTGTATATGGGCCAACTAAAGCACCATTGAACTATTGAGATCAATATTTCGTCACAACCACAATGCTGTTCACCCAAGTAAGCTTTGCACAAAGTAAACTTCCTACATTGAAAAAAACTTCAAAGCATTGAAAAAGCAGCAGAAGCCATGATAGGAATGTATTCTCCATTATATTTGATAATAGTAACTCCCTCGTTTATGAATGACTTCATTTGAAGTGGCACGGTGGTGCAGCGATAGAGTTGCTGCCTCACCGCGCCAGACACTTAAGTTTGATCCTGACCACAGGTGCCATCTGTACGGAGTTTGTACGTTCTCCCTGTGACCTCGTGGGTTTCCTCCGGGTACTCAGGTTTCCTCCCGCGCTCCAAGGACGTGCAAGCTTATCAGTTAATTGATTTCTGTAAAATTGCCACTGGTGTATAGGGCATGTAAGTGGAATAAGATGGAATTAATGTGCAGGTGATCAATGGTCGGTGTGGACTCAATGGGCCTGTTTCAAAGCTGTATTTCTAAACTAAATTATGCAAATCCAATTTTATGCAAATCCAAAATTATGCAAATGTCTATTATTCATAATAATGTTAATAAAACAGTCCATGGTATTCATTAATGTGATAAAGTATTTATTAAAGTAGCTTCATTATGGGCTGTGCTCAGATGTTTATTTGATGCAATGAAAGAATTATAGCAAAATAACTTTGTGTGATGCAATACCGGTAGTTGTTGAAATGTTACTTCTAACATGGGGAGAGATTGGCTTTTGGACAGTCTTTTCATTAAAATTGGTTAAAAGATACAGCATGTAAATGGGCCCTTTGGCCCTCTGAGTCCAGGCCGAAAATCGATTATCACTCACTCACACCAGTTCTATGTCATCCCTCATTCTCATACATTCCCAACATTTTCCGGATCCTTTATGGACCCGCAAACCCACATATTTTCGGGATGTAGGAGGAAACTGCGTCACCCGGAGGAAACCCACGCGGTCACAAGGAGCTCAGGACCAAACCGTGGTCTTTAGCGCTGTGAGGCAGCGGCTCGAGAATGGAATTAGAAACATAGAAACATAGAAATTAGGTGCAGGAGTAGGCCATTCGGCCCTTCGAGCCTGCACCGCCATTCAATATGATCATGGCTGATCATCCAACTCAGTATCCCGTACCTGCCTTCTCTCCATACCCTCTGATCCCCTTGGCCACAAGGGCCACATCTAACTCCCTCTTAAATATAGCCAATGAACTGGCCTCAACTACCCTCTGTGGCAGAGAGTTCCAGAGATTCACCACTCTCTGTGTGAAAAAAGTTCTCCTCATCTCGGTTTTAAAGGATTTCCCCCTTATCCTTAAGCTGTGACCCCTTGTCCTGGACTTCCCCAACATCGGGAACAATCTTCCTGCATCTAGCCTGTCCAACCCCTTAAGAATTTTGTAAGTTTCTATAAGATCCCCTCTCAATCTCCTAAATTCTAGAGAGTATAAACCAAGTCTATCCAGTCTTTCTTCATAAGACAGTCCTGACATCCCAGGAATCAGTCTGGTGAACCTTCTCTGCACTCCCTCTATGGCAATAATGTCCTTCCTCAGATTTGGAGACCAAAACTGCACGCAACTGCACGAATTGTCAAGAATGGAAACCTTGTGTCACCCTGGAGTCTGCTGGGATTTAAACAAAGTGCTGGAGTAACCCAGCAGGCCAGGCAGGATCTGTGGTGGGAATGAATAGGCAACATAATGTAACGAAGGTTCCCAACCTGAAACGTCGCTTATCCATTCACTCCACAGATGCTGCCCGACCCACCAAGCTACCCCAGCACTTTGTGTTTTTGCTCCGGACTCCAGCATCTGCAGTTCCTTGTGTCTCCAGCAAGTATTTAACTTCTGCAACTACTCAAATGATCAGCAAACACTTTTATCTTTCCCACTGGGGCATTTCACTTCAATGGCAACCAGAAATAGATTAAACCAGCACTTTTGATATTTACATTTACAATCCATCAAATATATTTCCATAAAACCAAGGTGAAATAAAATGTCATGACTATGATCTAATTTCTACCTCTCAAGGAAGCTTGAACACCATGCAGGCCAAGGACCGGCTGCTGGATCTCCCGGTTGCCAAACATTTTAACTCCCATTCCCATACCAACCTTTCTGTCCTGGGCCTCCTCCACTGTCAGAGTGAGGCCACACACAAACTGGAAGGACAGCACCTCATATTCTGCTAGGTTAGTTCACAACCCAGCAGTATGAACATTGAATTCTCCAATTTCAACTAAGAACCATCCCACCTCCCTTCCCCCAACACTCCCTCCTGCCCCTGCCATCTCTTTGTGCCCCACACTGTTGGCTCTTCATCTCTGGCCTTTGTCCAGCCATCTATCTATCAATCCCCCTGCCCAATCCATCATCTGTACCCATCTCTGAAGAGGGGTCTCCACCTGAAACGTCACCTATTCCTTTTCTCTAGAGGTGTTGCCTGGCCCGCTGAGTTACTCCAGCATTTTGTGTCCATCACTTCCAAGGCCTTGTCCCACCCCCATGTCTCTTCCAGCTTTCTTTTCCCACCCCACCCCACCTCACCACAATCAGTCTGAACAAGGGTCCTGACCCAAAACATCACCAGTCAGTGTTCTTGAAAGACGCTGCCTGACCCGCTGAGTTACTCTAGCGCTTTGTGTCTTTCTTTTCAGGAAACCACCATCTGCATTTCCTTGTTTCCACATGGAACCTTTGTCATACCTGACTGTTTTCCCCGGATCAGCTGCGATTATCCAGGTGCAGTGGACATTGTGGTCATACGGAGCTGGGTATCCAGGAGACAGAATCCTCCCAGCCGCTGCACTTTTAAAGTGGCCTCCACACTCAGCTGAAATAGCAACACAAAACAACAATCAACCTACCCCTCCACCATGAGAGGGAATTACAAATATACATCACACCACTCCCATGTTTCATCAGGTCATAAGTTATCAGAGCAGAATTAGACCTTTCGGTCCATCAAGTCCACTCCGCCATTCCATCATGGCTGACATATTTTTCCCTCTCAACCCCATTCTCCTGTCTTCTCCCGTAATGTTTGACACCCGTACAAATCTGTATTAATATGTGTAACCCTTGACACCCTTACTAATCTGTATTTATATGCATGTCTATGTATGTATGTGTATATATGCACACACACACACACACATAAATATATATACACACATATATATGTGTGTGCGTGTGCATGTTGTAAACCTCTTTTCTTGCATTATATTGTTTACAGAGCACTATGTTTACATATTCTGTTGTGCTGCTGCAAGTAAGAATTTCATTGTTCTGTTTGGGACAGATGACAATAAAACACTTGGACACTCTAGACTCTAACCGAGAATCTGTCAATCTCCACCTTAAATATACCCAACGATTTGGCCTCCACAGCCGTCTGCGGCAATGAATTCCACAGATGTTTAATTCAAAATCCCAAAAAGCGTAGACTATTGATTAGTATCGAAATAGTATGCATGGCCTGCAACAACTAACAGCCATAATAATAGATATTCATTATCCTTCTTAATGAGATATTTAATGACCTGCTGTACTATGTCATCAGTATCAATTTTTCTTTTGACCTTGTAAATACTTTCTTTCAAAAAAAATCCGATCAGGCTATCAATAACAACAGCAGCAACGTCTTTCAATCAGAGTAATTCCAACTCATTGCTCTGATTATTGAAGGACAGTCACTCCTTGTCACCGCAGGGGCAATGTGCAATTCCTCAGCTATTTTGCCACCGCACGGTGGTGCAGCGGTAGAGTTGCTGCCTCATAGCGCCAGAGACCCGGGTTCGATCCCGACTACGGGTGCTGTCTGTACGTAATTTACATGTTTACCCTGTAACCGCGTGGGTTTTCTCCAGGTGCTCTGGTTTCCTCTCACATACCAAAGATGTACAGGTTTGTAGGTTAATTGGCTTGGCATATTGGGGTGGTGATGCAAGCATATAAGGTAGTGGCATTTAAGAGACTTTGTGGCAGGAAATTGAGGGCTACAGATTATGTGCAGCCAATTGTGAAAAGTCTGTCCTGGCATCATTGTCAGTACAGACATTGTGGGCTGAAGGCCCTGCTCCTGAGCTGTATTGTTCTATATTCTATAGCATGACTTTCACACCTCACCCTTCCATATCTCTGTGTCTCCTCCTCCCCTGACTCTTAGTCTGAAGAAGGGTCTCGACCCAAAACGTCATTCCTTCTCTTCAGAGATGCTGCCTGTCCTGCTGAGTTACTCCAGCATTTTGTGTGTGTATCTTCAGTGTAAACCAGCCACTGTAGTTCCCTCCTACACATCTATGAGGATGTATCATGTTCTCACTGTGAAGGGTGGGTGATTGCTCCTGGTAGACTATTGTGGGAAGTAGGTGGGGGACTTCCTGGCCAGAATCCTTCTTTGATCTCCTCAGCAAGTCAGCCTTGGAGTCCTCCCAAGTTTTCACAGTAACATGTTTAGGGTTTCCCTTGTATAGGAGCAGAAATTACCAGTCATTGTGGTTCCAGATCATGATTAGTCCTGACAGATGTCACCAGTGTGAACTTCGGGCATTAACAGCAAAGCATCGGGGGATTCCATCTTACATTTCTCTAGACTTTAGAAATACTGAGTGAAATCTGGCCCTTCGGCCCACCGAGTCCGTGCCGACCAGCGATCCCAGCACACTAGCACAATCCTACACAATTTTAGGGGACAATTTTACCGAAGCCAATTAACCTGCACGTCTTTGGAGGAAACCAGAGCATCCGGAGAAAACCCACGTGGTCACAGGAAGAACATACACACTCTGTACAGACAGCTGCCATAGTCAGGATCTAACCCTGGTCTCTGGTGCTGTAAGCCAGCAACTCTACCTCAACTCTACCTGGGCCACCCTGTGTAAACCTATGACCTCTATTAAGATTCCAAATGTGCCTTCAAGAACACAATCAAAATTACACACAGATACATCAGTAAAATATGAAACCGTGCATTATGCAGTTGAGTTTCTTGGCATGAACTAATTAAATGTTCATAAGTTCTGGGAGCAGAATTAGGCCATTCAGCTCTTCAAGTCTACGTCATTCAATCATGGCTGATTTATCTTTCCCTCTCAACCCCATTCTCCTGCCTTCTCCTCATAACCCCCGACACCCGTACTAATTAAGAATCTATCAACACCTTCAAAATATCCATCAACTTCACTTCCACAGCTGTCTCTAGCAAAGAATTACACAGATTCACCACCCTCTGACTAAATAAATTCCTGCAAATCTTTCTAATGGTATGTCCTTTTATTAAGAGGCTATGGCCTCTGGTCCTAGACTCTCCCTCTCCACATCCACTCTATCCCCTGACACTCTGAAATGTTGCAATGGTTCACTGGGATGCTGTTGGCCGAGCTTCATTGATTTTACCTATGCACGAAGGCAAAGAGTTGTCCCACACTCTGCGATCTCCACTCAGGCAGGTCAAGGTGTTACTCCCATGCAACGTATATCCAGGATTGCAGGAGTACAAGATTACCGTGTCAGCAAAGTGCCCTCCATCCCGTAACTTGTAGCCATAGTTTGGGATTCCTGGATCCTCGCATTTCATCAGATCAAAGCCTGCAAATAAGAAATTTGCATTGTTAAATACTTCACATAGGACAGAACAAAGACTTACAACAACAGAAAGCCCAACAGAATCTTCATCTTGTACTAACCGTTGTTCCCTTTATCTTTTCTGCAACCTTTCCAGCTTAATGGTAACTCAAATTTCACTGTGCCTTAATCAGTAAACTGACCTTGAATCTTGAAACCTTACTTACATCCTTCTATACCAACGTCCCTTCCATGGACTCCATCTACACTTCACACTGCCTCAGCAAGGCCACCAGCACAGTCAAGGACGAGTCTCACCCTGGGAACTCTCTCTTCTCCCCTCTTCCATCGGGCAAGAGGTATGGAAGAATGAAATTGCATACCTCCAGATTCTCGGACAGTTTCGTCCCAGCTATTCTCAGGCATCTGAACCGTCCTTTCGCCAACTAGAGAGTGACCCTGGCCTCCCATCTACCTCATCGGAGATCCTTGGACTATCTTTAAACGGATGTTACAGGACTTTATCTTACACTATGATCAAGCAGTCCATGGTGTGCATATACATGATACAGGGAATAAAGTTTTCTTAGATATTTACCACCCTCTCAATAAAGAAATTCATCCTCATCTCCTTTCTAAAGGTACGTCCTTTTATTCTGAGGCTGTGGCCTCTGGTACTAAACTCTCCTGAGACTTGTGTATGGTCCCGCTGACTGGATGGCACGCAACATAAAGGGCCTGTCCCACTTGGGCGTCATTTGCGCATTGCGCAGATGGCGCGTAAAGATTTTGTACATTCCAAAATCGTGGGGTGATGCGAGCGGCCGCTCATCACTGCCTACGTCACCACGCACCATGCGGGCATCACGACGTGCGCGTCACGACGTGCGCGTCATGCGTCGTGACGCTTAAATGCTGTCGTGTAAATGGCGCCCAGGTGGGACAGGCCCTTAAAGCTCTTCACTGTACCGAAGCACACATTCCAATAAACTAAACTAACAGATTCAGATTCAGATTCAATTTTAATTGTCATTGTCAGTGTACAGTACAGAGACAACGAAATGCATTTAGCATCTCCCTTGAAGAGCGACATAGCAAACGATTTGAATTAAAAAAAAATAATAAGTGTCCGGGGGGGGGTGATTGACAGTCACCGAGGTACGTTGTTTAGTAGAGTGACAGCCGCCGGAAAGAAGCTGTTCCTCGACCTGCTGGTTCGGCAACGGAGAGACCTGTAGCGCCTCCCGGATGGTAGGAGGGTAAACAGCCCATGGTTGGGGTGAGAGCAGTCCTTGGCGATGCTGAGCGCCCTCCGCAGACAGCGAGTTAACAAAAACTAATACAACATATATTTAGCTGTAAAACATTGTGCCCTTTATTCACAGTACTTTTCCTTAACTAATAACATTACCAGTAAAGCCATATGTTTCTCATCATCTTTAGGCTCCATCTACAACACCTGAATGTAGCAAAACCCTCTGGAACCGGCATCATTAGGAAGTGAATTACGCTCTGAACACCATTTCATTCCTCACACTTTACTGGTGCTGCTGCAACATCATTTATATTCAGCCTGAATTGCTTTGCCACTTCACTCATAAATGGTTGAAAGGTCACCAACAAGATCACTAATGGGAATCATACTGTGTGTAAAAGAAAACATGTCATAAATATGTTCTTGTGAGCTGCAACAAGCCAAATTATTTTTATACAACAAACGTCCAAACCATTGCGATGTAACAAGGGGGCAGGTTATAACTTTGCACCTGGCATCAACAGTTCACGATGTTGAAATAAAGAACTGCAAATAGACATAGAAACATAGAAAATAGGTGCAGGAGTAGGGCATTCGGCCCTTCAAGCCTACACCGCCATTCAATATGATCATGGCTGATCATCCAGCTCAGTATCCTGTACCTGCCTTCTCTCCATACCCCCTGATCCCCTTAGCCACAAGGGCCACATCTAAATCCATCTTAAATATAGCCAATGAACTG